>NW_027639647.1:0-18724 GCF_949606895.1 Notothenia rossii
GCGCAAAATCAGCTCGCAGTTCACTAGCACCCCGTCCCCCGTCGACGTTCGCGACACAGAGGGCTTCATCACATAACTTTGCGTGGGGCCACAAGTTGGAGTAGCAAACACTGTCTCCTGGCACTCATCTGAGTACCTCACTAAGAAAGTTATATGCACCCCTGATAATAGACTAACATACAACTACTAAAGAAATGTGAAGCACAGGATGTATACATTAAAAAGTGGGAAACGTAGTTGTCTTGTTGTTAACAATTGTTATGCAATGAGGTCAAGTTTGAGTAAAATGTGTACAAATTGTTCAGGGTTATCTCAGGGAAAGCTTCATTGAACTCTGTTTCTACCTTTTTAATTTGTTACCTGCTGTCTGATCGCTTTAACTTTTGGATGCATGGTATTCAGACTATAATGATAAATTCCTACTGACCCTGAACCCCCCTCTGATGTCCTTCAGGACCATCGTTCCCTGGAGGACGTTTCGTCAGGCGCTCCATGAGTTTCACCCCATCAGCTCGGGGTTGGAGGCGATGGCTCTCAAGTCCACCATCGATCTGACGTGCAACGACTACATCTCCGTGTTCGAGTTTGACATCTTCACACGCCTTTTCCAGGTAAACACTTTGAACCCCTCACCGATAATCTGTAACAAAATGTTTATCTATTTCAGCACTGAATCCATTCTTCCTGTCACATTTATACATGTATACATTTTTTGAAATGACTAAATTGGTAAAAAGCTGCAGACTTCTGGACATCCTAAAATAGGAATTGGGCATTATAGCTTTTCTGTGTGTGTGTGTGTGTAGCCATGGTCGTCTCTTTTGAGGAACTGGAACAGTCTGGCGGTCACACACCCCGGGTACATGGCCTTCCTGACGTACGACGAGGTGAAGGCTCGTCTGCACAGATTCATACACAAACCCGGCAGGTGAGACAGAAATATCATATTCTATTATTACGACATAAAACACGTGAGTAAATACCCCACTGGTGACTTTAAAAACTGTGGTTGCTAACAAGTGTCTAAATGAGATGACTGAACGTCATCACGCCCAACATTAGCCTTTAGCTTAGCGGTGGTGACGTGAAGTCATGTGACCGTGCTGTAGTTCCTTTATAGCCCAACATTAGCCACCTTTAGCTTAGCGGTGGTGACGTGAAGTCATGTGACCGTGCTGTAGTTCCTTTATAGCCCAACATTAGCTACCTTTAGCTTAGCGGTGGTGAGGTGAAGTCATGTGACCATGCTGTAGTTCCTTTATAGCCCAACATTAGCCACCTTTAGCTTAGCGGTGGTGACGTGAAGTCATGTGACCGTGCTGTAGTTCCTTTATTGCCCAACATTAGCTTTTTACTTCAGAAATCACAACGTGGTGTTAATATCTGGAGATTATCCGCTGATCTTAACTTGTAGGTATGTTTGTAATGTGTTTTTCTCCATTGTCTCCTCCCTCAGCTACATCTTCAGGCTGAGCTGCACTCGGCTCGGTCAGTGGGCGATCGGCTACGTGACGGCGGACGGGAACATCCTGCAGACGATCCCTCACAACAAACCCCTGTTCCAGGCTCTCATCGACGGATACAGAGAGGGATTGTGAGTCCGACTGCAGCACAGAGACAATTTAGCAAGTCTCACATTATAGGACACACCAGTACACTAATGACGGGTCCAAACATATATGAGAGACACAATGACTCCGGAAAGCTGTGTTAATATCTTAGGGAATCCTGCAAATGAAACTTTACCAGAAAAAAAAATAGAATATTCTGCACGAGGGAAAACTCTGACGTTAAAGCGATGAATGCATGTTCAAAATAATAAGAAAGAAACTTAAAAAGGTTTGTCAGGGACCAACATCAAGGTTAGATTAAACTGGAAGTGCCAAATGCGCAGTTTTGTGAGGACTCTTAATCCGATTGCAAAGTATTATTTGATGATGTCATCCTCTCCAGGTGTCATGCATGCTGTGTTAGAGGGTTTATCCAGCTTTGCAAAGGGAAGTAATTTGGGCCTTAAAGAAAGAAACCTTTAACTATTAGATTTGTCTTGCAAATGAAGAACTGAGTATTCAGAAATGCTTCTCTCAGTTTACATAATATATTATATACAGTACATATTTTATGTATTTTATATATTTGTGTGTGTTCTCCAGCTATCTGTTCCCCGACGGTCGAGCTCAGAACCCGGACCTGACGGGTCTCTGTGAGCCGTCTCCACAGGACCACATCAAAGTTACTCAGGTTTGTGGACCTTAACTAAGTACTTCACTTAAGTTCAATTTAAAGATCTTGTACTTTATGTTTAGTATTTTAATGTCCTTCTAATTCATACCTGCACTGTACGTTTATGGAGCTTTTATTTTTGAAAAACAAGCCTCCTTCTGAGTATCATTGTGCTGAAATGTGCAACATCCATATAGTAAATGTTAACAACCAATACTTTCAAAAATAAAACGCCTCCTCTCCCTCTCCCTCTCCCTCTGCAGGAACAGTACGAGCTTTACTGTGAAATGGGTTCCACGTTCCAGCTCTGTAAGATCTGCGCAGAAAACGACAAGGACGTGAAGATCGAGCCGTGCAGACACTTGATGTGCACTTCCTGTCTCACCGCCTGGCAGGTGAGAACACATTCAAGATTTCAAGGCTTTTATTGTCATTTGTACAAAGCTACAGTGTAGATAGGGCAGAGAGGGAACAAGTACACACATCCTTTACTCAAGTAGAAGTACAGATACTCGTGTTTCGAAATACTCTGGTGAAAGTAGAAGTACTGACTAAACTTCTTTACTCAAGTCAAAGTAAAGAGGCTTTGAAATGTACTTCAGTAAAAAGTACCCATAACTAGCAGGTGTTTTAAAGAGTACCTGACCTCCCTTTATATTAATAGAACAATAATGTCATTGTTAGCTAATGAATGTTTCCATGGTGACCAACGGCAACATGACAACGTTTTCATTGGTCCCTCTTCTTTAGAGAAGACCAGGAAATGATGGATACACGGATCGTGTTCAAATCAATAGGCACGCAATGACTCTAAATAATAATTATCACGCCACCAAACACACATTCAGACTAAAGGAACCAGCCTGTTTGAAAAATGAGAGAAGTAGAAAGTACAGGTATTTGAGTTCAACATGTGAGAAGTAGAAAGTACAGGTATTTGAGTTCAACATGTCAGAAGTAGAAAGTACAGGTATTTGAGTTCAACATGTAAGAAGTAGAAAGTACAGGTATTTGTGTTCAACATGTAAGAAGTAGAAAGTACAGGTATTTGTGTTCAACATGTGAGAAGTAGAAAGTACAGGTATTTGAGTTCAACATGTAAGAAGTAGAAAGTACAGGTATTTGAGTTCAACATGTGAGAAGTAGAAAGTACAGGTATTTGAGTTCAAAATGTAAGAAGTAGAAAGTACAGGTATTTGAGTTCAAAATGTAAGAAGTAGAAAGTACAGGTATTTGTGTTCAACATGTAAGAAGTAGAAAGTACAGGTATTTGTGTTCAACATGTGAGAAGTAGAAAGTACAGGTATTTGAGTTCAACATGTAAGAAGTAGAAAGTTCAGGTATTTGAGTTCAAAATGTAAGAAGTAGAAAGTACAGGTATTTGAGTTCAACATGTGAGAAGTAGAAAGTACAGGTATTTGAGTTCAAAATGTAAGAAGTAGAAAGTACAGGTATTTGAGTTCAACATGTGAGAAGTAGAAAGTACAGGTATTTGAGTTCAAAATGTAAGAAGTAGAAAGTACAGGTATTTGTGTTCAACATGTAAGAAGTAGAAAGTACAGGTATTTGTGTTCAACATGTGAGAAGTAGAAAGTACAGGTATTTGAGTTCAACATGTAAGAAGTAGAAAGTACAGGTATTTGAGTTCAAAATGTAAGAAGTAGAAAGTACAGGTATTTGAGTTCAACATGTGAGAAGTAGAAAGTACAGGTATTTGAGTTCAACATGTGAGAAGTAGAAAGTACAGGTATTTGAGTTCAACATGTAAGAAGTAGAAAGTACAGGTATTTGAGTTCAAAATGTAAGAAGTAGAAAGTACAGGTATTTGAGTTCAACATGTGAGAAGTAGAAAGTACAGGTATATGAGTTCAACATGTGAGAAGTAGAAAGTACAGGTATTTGAGTTCAACATGTAAGAAGTAGAAAGTACAGGTATTTGAGTTCAAAATGTAAGAAGTAGAAAGTACAGGTATTTGAGTTCAACATGTGAGAAGTAGAAAGTACAGGTATTTGAGTTCAACATGTGAGAAGTAGAAAGTACAGGTATTTGAGTTCAACATGTAAGAAGTAGAAAGTACAGGTATTTGAGTTCAAAATGTAAGAAGTAGAAAGTACAGGTATTTGAGTTCAACATGTGAGAAGTAGAAAGTACAGGTATTTGAGTTCAACATGTGAGAAGTAGAAAGTACAGGTATTTGAGTTCAACATGTAAGAAGTAGAAAGTACAGGTATTTGAGTTCAACATGTGAGAAGTAGAAAGTACAGGTATTTGAGTTCAACATGTGAGAAGTAGAAAGTACAGGTATTTGAGTTCAAAATGTAAGAAGTAGAAAGTACAGGTATTTGAGTTCAAAATGTAAGAAGTAGAAAGTACAGGTATTTGAGTTCAACATGTGAGAAGTAGAAAGTACAGGTATTTGAGTTCAACATGTGAGAAGTAGAAAGTACAGGTATATGAGTTCAAAATGTAAGAAGTAGAAAGTACAGGTATTTGAGTTCAACATGTAAGAAGTAGAAAGTACAGGTATTTGAGTTCAACATGTGAGAAGTAGAAAGTACAGGTATTTGTGTTCAACATGTAAGAAGTAGAAAGTACAGGTATTTGTGTTCAACATGTAAGAAGTAGAAAGTACAGGTATTTGTGTTCAACATGTAAGAAGTAGAAAGTACAGGTATTTGTGTTCAACATGTAAGAAGTAGAAAGTACAGGTATTTGAGTTCAACATGTGAGAAGTAGAAAGTTCAGGTATTTGAGTTCAACATGTGAGAAGTAGAAAGTACAGGTATATGAGTTCAACATGTGAGAAGTAGAAAGTACAGGTATATGAGTTCAAAATGTGAGAAGTAGAAAGTACAGGTATATGAGTTCAAAATGTAAGAAGTAGAAAGTACAGGTATATGAGTTCAACATGTGAGAAGTAGAAAGTACAGGTATATGAGTTCAACATGTGAGAAGTAGAAAGTACAGGTATATGAGTTCAACATGTGAGAAGTAGAAAGTACAGGTATATGAGTTCAAAATGTAAGAAGTAGAAAGTACAGGTATTTATGTTCAACATGTAAGAAGTAGAAAGTACAGGTATTTGTGTTCAACATGTAAGAAGTAGAAAGTACAGGTATTTGAGTTCAACATGTGAGAAGTAGAAAGTTCAGGTATTTATGTTCAACATGTAAGAAGTAGAAAGTACAGGTATTTGTGTTCAACATGTAAGAAGTAGAAAGTACAGGTATTTGGGTTCAAAATGAGAGAAGTAGAAAGTACAGGTATTTGTGTTCAACATGTAAGAAGTAGAAAGTTCAGGTATTTATGTTCAACATGTAAGAAGTAGAAAGTACAGGTATTTGTGTTCAACATGTGAGAAGTAGAAAGTACAGGTATTTGGGTTCAAAATGAGAGAAGTAGAAAGTTCAGGTATTTGTGTTCAACATGTGAGAAGTAGAAAGTACAGGTATTTGGGTTCAAAATGAGAGAAGTAGAAAGTTCAGGTATTTGTGTTCAACATGTAAGAAGTAGAAAGTACAGGTATTTGTGTTCAACATGTAAGAAGTAGAAAGTACAGGTATTTGAGTTCAACATGTAAGAAGTAGAAAGTACAGGTATTTGTGTTCAACATGTAAGAAGTAGAAAGTACAGGTATTTGAGTTCAACATGTAAGAAGTAGAAAGTACAGGTATTTGTGTTCAACATGTAAGAAGTAGAAAGTACAGGTATTTGAGTTCAACATGTGAGAAGTAGAAAGTACAGGTATTTGAGTTCAACATGTGAGAAGTAGAAAGTACAGGTATTTGTGTTCAACATGTAAGAAGTAGAAAGTACAGGTATTTGAGTTCAACATGTGAGAAGTAGAAAGTACAGGTATTTGAGTTCAACATGTGAGAAGTAGAAAGTACAGGTATTTGAGTTCAACATGTGAGAAGTAGAAAGTACAGGTATTTGAGTTCAAAATGTAAGAAGTAGAAAGTACAGGTATTTGTGTTCAACATGTGAGAAGTAGAAAGTACAGGTATTTGTGTTCAACATGTGAGAAGTAGAAAGTACAGGTATTTGAGTTCAACATGTGAGAAGTAGAAAGTACAGGTATTTGAGTTCAACATGTGAGAAGTAGAAAGTAAAAAGTCGTCAGAAAAAGAAGTAGTGGAGTAAAGTACTGATACAAGAAAAATATTCTTAACTACAGTAACTAAGTATTTGTACTCCACTACTTTCCACCTCTGAAATATATCAATGACAATTTACAACCTGAGGTCACAGGGTCCTCCAACAGAGCAACACAATAAAACAGATAAAATAGTGCAAGAAGAGTTTATATACAAGTCATTAGAACACGATATATATTACCGTAATTTTCGGACTATAAGCCGCGCCTTTTTTCCCATTTTTCGACGCTGCGGCTTATATAACGGTGCGGCTAATCTATGGATTGTTACAGCTAACGGCCACTAGGGGACCTCCTAAATCTATGGATGTTACAGGTTACAGTCCACCACCTTTAACTCTATAGGCTCTATGGCCGCTCCGCGCCCCCCACCTTTAAGCGGCGGGCTCCAGCAGGAAAAGCTGGAGGCCGGAAAAGAGTGAGACAGGTAGCGCGGAAAAGTAAAAGTGGAACCGAGAGTGGTACGAGAGACAGAACGAGAGCAAGACAGACAGACATTACGAGAGCGAGACAGTTTGTCCCCTGTACCACTGGTTGAAACCCACTGCTGTAGATCACTTCCGGTACGTGCCCTGGGAGCGCACCGTTTAAGTTTGAAAGTTGAAAAGTGTGTGTGTCTGAAACGCTATGTGATACAGTACAGTTTACACAGCACATGTTCTGTAGCTACTATTGCACTAAATGCTAACGCTTGAATACGTTATGCAAATATGCAACTTGTTTGTTGAAATGTTAATAAATGGGAGCTTCCTCAAACAGCCATCTCTTTCCCGACAATCCCCTCTGTGCACGAACCCTTACATATGGTAATGAAACATTAAAACACCTGCGGCTTATAGTCCAGTGCGGCTTATATATGTACACATCATTCAATTTAGCTGCTGCGGCTTATATTCAGGTGAGCCTTATAGTCCGGAAATGACGGTAGATAAATAGTTTTTAAGTTGCACACAGATGGATGTTCTTTCAAAAGATAAACCTTTATTATTTATAGAAACAACACACACACACACACACACACACACACACACACACACACACACACACACACACACACACACACACACACACACACACACACACACACACACACACACACACACACACACACACACTGTCACAGGGGACGTCCATATTTCTTTTTATAACGTTTACTCTATATCAATATTGGCTCCATAGCCTGTCTGCGTTTTAGTGGCTTTTATTTACCTCGCCTGCATTACAGAACGGTGAGATCTTCATTTCAAAATAACCTGTCATTTCCTGATATTTTACAAAGAGGTGTCACCGTTTTCTTATCTCAGCAAAGTTTATATTTACACAGGAGTCCATCAGTGTCTTTATCTTATCTTCACTTGTTATCTGAAATTGCTTCCTTATTGCCTTTTTAATTTCAATCCCTGTAAAGATACTGCCACCAAACAAAAGCCTTTTCCCTTTGCGCGAAAGTCATAAACCCAATTTAACCCTTTTAAGGCTATTCATTTGAAACACACACACTCACTCACTCACTCACTCACTCACTCACTCACTCACTCACTCACTCACTCACTCACTCACTCACACACTCACACACTCACACACTCACTCACTCACACACTATCACACACACTATCACACACACTCAGACACACACATATACACACAAATAAAGGATATCACACACACCACTAACCCCTTAAGGTAAGATAAGTAATTTATTGATCCTAATTTGGGAAATGTTTGCGTTGCAGCAGCATAAAAACAGAAGAGATTGAACATTAGAGAAATGAAAAGACTAGAAATAAACAATCCAAAATGTAAACGTCTCAAAGAGAAATAAAATGGCATTAATAAAGTAAAAAATATACACATAATAATAATAATAATAATAATACATTTATTTTGTAAGCGCTTTTACAGATGCTCAAAGTGGCTTTACAGAGGTAGTGAAAAGGGCAGCAAATACATAAAAGTCACATTTAAAATCGAGCAATAAAAAAACAATCACACATTTTATAGGCAGTTTGAAGAGGTGAGTTTTTTATGTGGAAAATACAAATGTACAGAAAGAAAATATAAGCAGGATATCAGAATACATTCATTTAGCAAGGAATGGGTTAATATTAATACTAACTACTTCCTGTGTGTGTTTCAGGAGTCGGAGGGTCAGGGCTGTCCGTTCTGTCGCTGTGAGATCAAAGGAACGGAGCCCATCGTGGTCGACCCCTTCCACCCGAAGTCTGGCGGGGTTTCCTTCGCTGGTTTCCAGGGGTCCAGCAGAGCGGAGGCAGCGACCAATGAGGAGGAAGAAGACGACCGATTGGACGAACATCTCCTCATGAGCAGGCTGGCCTGCAGCAAGGTGGGAGGACAACACACACACACACACACACACACACACACACACACACACACACACACACACACACACACACACACACACACACACACACACACACACACACACACACACACACACACATCACACACACACACACACTCTATCACACACACACACACACACACACACACACACACACACACACACACACACACACACTCTCCAACACACACACACACACACACACACACACACACACACACACACACACACACACACACTCTCCATCACACACACACACTAATGTTGATTATAATAACCTCACCTGGTCATCTAGCTGCTGTCTTTCTTTGACAGGAGTTTAGTATTGACATTTAACCATATAACACCTCTAAATGTGTGTGTGTGTTTGCAGGTGGAGCGCCCCCCCTCTCCAGTGTCTCAGCTGCCTCCGGTGCCCCCCCGACTCGACCTCCTGCAGAGACCCTGCAGCTCTCAGGGAGCAACAGCCAAGGTGTGTGTGTGTGTGTGTGTGTGTGTGTGTGTGTGTGTGTGTGTGTGTGTGTGTGTGTGTGTGTGTGTGTGTGTGTGTGTGTGTGTGTGTGTGTGTGTGTGTGTGTGTGTGTGTGTGTGTGTGTGTGTGTGTGTGTGTGTGTGTGTGTGTGTGTGTGTGTGTGTGTGTGTGTGTGTGTGTGTGTGTGTGTGTGTGTGTGTGTGTGTGTGTGTGTGTGTCCGTCCTAGGCTAACCACCAAAAACACATTCAGAAACCATTGACTTCTACACCAGGGGACAGGAAGTGGTTATTTAACACATTTATTTGTATTATACTATATTAATAGTCTTTATTTATTCCTTCTCCTCTCATATTTCCAGATCTCAGTAACTCACAGAGATAAGCCCCTCCCCCTTCCCCCCGCCCTCAGAGAGCTGCCCCCCCCTCCCCCACCTGAGCGTCCCTCCCCCTCTCTGATTGGTCAGGACTGCCGGCTGCAGAGGAGGCCCCTCCCCTCGACCCCCGACCAATCAGCATGGGCCTCGAACTACATGGTTCCCCGCCCGGCAACCAAGGTCCTGCCCGCCACCTCCTCTGTCTCCCCCTCCCCCCCCAACGGAGACGCCATCAAACCTCAGGCCGCCACCAACGCCGTTTACTGCCTCGCTGCCAGGTAAGAGAGGAGGGGGAGGTAAAGAGCTCCTATTATACTGTTTTTAGACAATAGCGTCGTCTCAGATGTATAGAAATGTATAGAAATGTATAAAAAACATGTCTATGAAGTGTTTTGCTCAAAATACCAAACGGACCACCCATTCTAGCCATGCCTCATATCCCTCTATTTCAGCCCTGTTACTAAAGTGCTGATTCTGGGTCTGTATCTTGAAAAATAAACGTTATATTATGTTCCAAACCACATCAAGGATTATTTCTGAAACAGTATGGAGCTCAAATGCTTTTTCTCTCGTGAGTCCCTTTTTATTTCCTGCTTCTTCACACGTGCGCTCTCCAGTACAAGTTAGCTCTGAGTGTTAGCGATGCTTGCTAATGTAAACACAGACTATATTACAAAGAAAACGTTGTGCAATGTTTCTGATTGGCCCGTGGGTGTAAAGCCCGCCCACATTTTAGTAATGTCGTCATGACGCAGCAAATCTGGATCAGCGCCGTTGTTCACCTGTTTTTAGAGACGTGGGTACGGAGGGAAAGAGAGGCTTTTGTTTCCTGACACTTTGAGACTCTCCTGACACCGGGGACACATATTGATGTAGAGAAGACATCAGAAAGTGCATTTAGCATGATAGGAGACCTTTAATGTCTTACCAGGAACTAGACCACTCCAACAACTACAAATCCCATCATGCTTTGTGTTTCCTGTATGAAAACAGGTCTCTGTCTGCGATGGCGAGCGCTGAGAGGCCCCCGTCTGACGAAGAGGAGAACGAGTACATGAGCCCCACCTCGCTGCCTGTCTGCGGGGCCGCGTGGGTCCTCTCCGGCTCCCTGGTGCCCCCCCCACCCGTCAACAACAACAACCACAACGACGTCAGGTAAACTGGAGGGAAGGCGGTGATCAAATATGTCCTGAAATGTTAAAAAACATATTTATTAAAAGCCTTACTGTAGAAATACTTCAGAACTAAAACAGTGTTTGACCAACCTCACTGCTGCAGGACACAAACCATTTAAATAACATTTAGCACATTTCATTATATTCTATTTCAAAGGTTTTATTGTGATATGCACATAAGCTACAATGTAGAAATGGCAATACAATTCTTCCGACCTGAGCTTATATTAGTCTTTATCTAACAAGGACGATGCATAACAAACTCCAAAGAGAAGAGATGACAGATTTGAATTCCCTCAGAGCAGAGCTGACATTTGATCTGTTTTTACTCACAACTGATAAAGAGATTTAATTGAGCAGTAACGTATGTGGAACAGTATTGAATCTGTCCAGCAGGGGGCTCTGGAGCCTCAGGTTTGTTTGTCCTTTATACTACATGCAAATGGCTTTATTCAATACATTTGTGCTGTTTAAGAAGTGCTGAAAATGTCCTTTTCTCATAAAAAGGTAATAAATTCAGACTTGTGTTGAGCGGTTTCCAATTAAAGAAATGTTATAACCACAGGACTTTACTTCGATAAGAAGTACTTTATTGATCCCAATGTATGCATTTCTTTTGCATTGCAGCAGCACGTCATTGGACATTAGGGAAATTAAAAGATTAGAAATAAACAATCAAAAATGTCAACATCTCAAAAAATATAATTAAAATGGCGTTAAACAACTAGGGCTGTCAGTCGATTCAAATATGTAACCGCTATTAATCGCATGATGTCCATAGTTAATCGTGATTAGTCGCAAATTAATCTCACATTTTGAATCGTTCTAAACCTTAGAGGAATATTTTCAAAGTTTTGAATACTCTTATCAACATATGAGTGGACAAACATGCTTTATGCAAGTGTTTGTTTATTCTCAAAACAACAACCTGGACCCTCTCTCTCTTCACTCTCTCCCAACCCTGTACTTCTGTGCACTGAGCCAGCTGCTCCAACACACGAGCCTGTTTACAGTTGTTCCTCTGTCTTCATAACAGTCAAAGCATGAGACTGAAGTTCCAACCTAGGGTCAAAATAATGTGATGTGCAGTCGACACGTTGGATGCGATCCGAATGATCTAAAACAGTCCCTCGTCCTCCATCATGTTAATTGTCCTGCGAGCTGTAGCCACCGCCACCCATTTAGCTATCGCTGATGAAAGCTTGCTGCTCGTAGACGCCGTGTCCAGGCGTCTCCCCGGCAAACGTTCAAGCGTGGTCTGCCGCAAGCGAGCGGCAGGAGCGGGGCTGAGCATCAGCTGTGGGCTTGGCTTGTTGTTTAAAACACCTTTCTTCTATCCATATCTCTCGCTAGAATATCCCACCATCCAACTAACAACAACGTCAAGCCTTTGGGCTCTGAAACTATGGGGCGGGCCGGGGACAAATACACATGCGTTAATCACATGTTAACATAATTAGTGGCGTTAAAAAAAAAATTGCATTAACTTGACAGCCCTAGAAAATATACATGTTGAAATACAAATTTACAGTAACAAAATATATAAATATATTTCTACCTTTTTTAAAGACTAGATGTTAAGAGCAGTCATTAGAATATTAATTATTACGTCTCTTTTTTATTTATTTTAATACTTTATTTAGAATTTTTCTTTTAGTTACAATAAAGCAAAGACATACACAATATACAGTAAGTAGGTACCTGAAACCTTTACATGGCGTACAAGGAAAAAAATGAAGCTGGGTATTACATTGACTTCTCTCAGGATTGTCTAAATGATGTTTCCTGTGTTTTCAGTGAGTTGGTCGACAGCGACTCTGAGGATCCTCAAGTCTACGAGTCCATGTTTAACATCCAGGCTGCTTCCTCTGAGGCCTCGGACCCCGGTAACTATCCTAACTATACTCTCTTTCTTTTATCATTTAGGGGAAAGATTTAAATGTCCTGATCACACATGCTCACATCGAGCAGGTGCCACTTTAACTTTGTTCTTTGGGGAGAATGTGTTAAAGGTGCGGTATCAGCATCTACAGAACATTTCAAACAAGCTAAATAAAACACAAACAATCACTTAAAAACAACAACACTGTACAAGTTGTGTATTATGTTTACTTTAAATTGTGTATTGACTCAAGCAGGTGTCACTTTAACTCGGTTCTTTTGGCATAATGTAGAGAAAACGAGAGGGAATGTGAAGTTTTGTATGACAGTAATAGGGGTGTAACAACTAATCGACTTAATCGATTAAAATTGATTACCAAATTAGTTGGCAACTAATTCAGTCGTCGATTCGTTGGTGACGTCATCACATGTGTTCTACACCCCGTTAAGCTCCAACGTTATCGCTCTTTTGTATGGGTACAGGAGAGATTTAAAACATATGTCATATGTATTATTGCTACATAAACATTATATCGCAGTCTTAGTGTCACCAACTTCGTTTCTAATGCAATATGACTACAAAATGCGTCTATAATGTATTTTCGATCTTCCCAATTCAGACGAGAGATCTCTCCCCCGCCTGCTTGCGAGGGGGCGGGGCAGTTTACACACACATGCAGGAGATGGCGGAGAGAACGCGCTCCGAGGTGTGGTTAAACTTTAGCCGTCTCGATGTGGACAATGCTCGTTACCAAAAGTGCAATAACAGTTTATCATATAAAGGCGGTAAAACGAGCAATTTGTCTAAACATTTAGCAAAAGTGCACCACATTCAGACGAAGAAAGGCACCGGGTTCGACTGTCTTTCTAGTAGCTCTGTAACCCCGTCCACGAGTAACGTTTCCACGTCAGGTGTTATGTATGCTAGCAGCAACACGCAGAGTTAACTCAGTTATAAAAACATAGGTTAAGGATTAGAGGTAACTGAATTAGTTATTTTGTTAAAGTTTCAGCTATTCTGTTTACAGTTCTGTCATCACATTATTTAATATGATTTGTTAAAACATTGTTGTTTCTTTTGATGTGAAATATTATGCATTTAATTAAAATAAAAAGCAATGTTAGTTTTGTTCACAATTTGTTGAGTTAGTTTACCTTATTTATTGTCAAAAGAACCGTTAATACTATCGTTAAAAGGACCAGATCGATAAGCAGTATTGATATAAGTAGTAGTACAGTTAAAACCTTAACGATCCGAATAATCGATTAATCGTTTCATTAATCGATTATCAAATTAGTCGTTTGTTGCAGCCCACAGTAATTACAGGTCTCAGCATATACAGAACTTTTCAAATAAGCAAAAATTTACAAAAATCTCTTAAAAACAACAACACCGTACAATAATAATAATAATATGATAAGAACATACAATTTCAGGTGTTCAAATACACTTTAGGAAATACAATCAAATGTAAAAAGTTGAATTCAAATATTAAAAATCAAACAACATTATTCACACATAATGTACAAGTGACTGATGGCCGACACGTCCACCCAGCCCCACCCTGTGCCCGATGTGAACGTGTATATTATATTGACTTAATTTATACATGCGTATTGATTGAAGTGTTTTTCTTCTCCAGAGCCCCCTCCCCTTCCAGCGGTGGTTCCTCAGGAGAAGAAGGAGGACTCGGCTGAGGAGGAGATCTACGAGTACGACTGTCCGAGACCCATCCTCCCCCCCGCCCCCACCCGCAGGACGCTGTCAGACATCGGGGGTCCATCAGCGTCCTTCAGCACGCTCAGCATCGACAGCGCCGTCGAAGCCAGTACGTAACTGTTGGGAAACTAGTGAATGTGCTCTTCTGATATCAGAGTACACATGATAACATGATGGGGAGGCCGTGGCGCAGTGGGTTAGTGCGTTGGTGTTGGGATCAGGGGAGCACAGGTTCAAACCCCACTGCAGTCAGCATGTCGTTGTGTCCCTGAGACACTTCACCCCAAAGTGCTCCTGTGGGGATTGCCCACAGTATTGAGCATGTAAGTCTCTTTGGATAAAAGCGAGTAACAACAAGTGACATCTAATAAAAAAGGATCCGCTCCGAGTCTAGGAGAACGTTCCTCGACTTCTCACTTGATTTATTCCCTCAGTAAATCAATGAAAGCTTTTGCACCCTGCACTCATTCAGCGTATCTCCGCTCAGTCTGACAGCCGTAGTTGGACGATAACAGTCTCTCACTCTCTCGTGGATTTACAACCCTTACAGCTTAATATCAGGTACTTGAACGCATCACAATACTTTCTGACTTGTATCTTTGTTTTCCAGGTATGTTTTCAGTGGAGCCTGAACGCCCCCCCAAACCTCTCCCTCGACGAGCAAACTCCGACCGAAGACCTCGTCCCGCAAACCGTGAACTACCCGCTCCGTTACCAGAACTCCCTTCAACCTCTTCTTCCACCTCTTCCTCCCCTACTCCCCCTCCTCCTATTGCTCTCCCTCTTCCTCTCCCTCTTCCTCTCCCTCCTCCCACCACTCACCCGGGGAACCAGTCCCTGAACGGAGAGATCGAGTGCCTCGTGTCGCAGGGATACTCCTTACAGGACATCCATAAAGCGCTGATGATCGCGCAAAACAACCTGGAGACGGCCAAAAACATCCTGCGGGAGTTTGTTTCCATCCCATCGTCTGCTCACATCGCCACATAGTCCCTCCTCTTCCTCTTCCTCTTCCTCACCTGCTGTGTCTCTCCACTCTGTGCCATTGTCACGGAAAAAGCATTTACCGAGCACTTTTCCTGCAGGGCCACTCAAGGCCAAACGGAAATGCTGCGTTCAGGAGAGATACCATCTGAGTTTTATTGTGAAAATATGAGTTTGTTGAACCGATGCCAAGTGTTCGGCCTTGATGCTTCATCGTTATCTCGTTGTCGCAACTTGAGAAATTGAGGGGTTTTGTTTTTAAGCTACCGTTTGTAGGTTGGCAAAAAACGTTGACAGAGAAGCCTATGGTGGCCCGGAAGGTCAAAACACAGCAAAATGTAACAAAGGAAAAAGACTTCAGTAAACCTCACAACAGTTTACAAAAGCATTTCCCCAAACACAAAAATAATGTCAGGTTTTTGGGGAAATGTCTTGTTTTGACCTTCAGGGCCACCGTACCGTCGGATATGACCTGAACGCAGCACACGTGAAGCCTTTACAGTAAAAGAAAACCCTGACAACAATTAACAAAACCATTTGACAAATAGCTAAAACATTTCAAAAAACACAACCAACATTTGAACTGTGCTTTCGTTGCGTTTTGACCTTCAGGGCCACCGTACACTCGATATGACCTGAACGCAGCACGCCTGAAGCCTTTACCGATGTTTGACCCCCTTCGTGTTTCTTCTCGAGGGAAATTCGTCTCTGAATTCCACTGCCGTTCAGTTTGGTGCTTTTAAAAAAAAAAAAATGCTTCTTAGCGGCGTACGAATAATGTAGCGGCGGCGAGAAGTGGTGTTTGTATGCTGATGAATGTGCAGAATCGCAGGGCTTCATGTCTCCATATTTCCTCTCGATGATGGATCTCTAATGAAATAACAGATGTTTAAGTAACTTGTTGTGCTGTGTGTAGTACTAACAATGGCTGGAAGTTCATTTCCTCATTTAACTCGTCATTTAAAGCTTCTGGTTTCGACTAATAAGCAGAAAAAGGACTTTGACATGTGCTGCTGGATCTCCTCTCACGTCTTCATGTGATTTGTTTGGCTCCGCGTCACATCTGTACCCAGCTGAGGAATCAGGTTGAAGGGATTTACATTAGAGGGGAAAAGCAGAAGGTCTTCATGTGGACGCAGGTACTGCTTCACAGCTAGGTTTGAATGTAAAGAGAGGAACATGTGCTAAAGGACACATGATATAATGAACGAGCACGAGCTAATGACAAAAACATTCCTAAGATTAGATTTGCCCGCTTCTTGTTACTCGCTGATACAAAGGAAATTCCACAATCCTCTCGACGCCACGGTAAAACAGTTTGTTAGCTTTGTTATTTAGCCATTGGGAGTTAACGGCTAAAAACACCAAAATATAACATATATCCAGTAAAACTGCATTATACACTCCTTTAGTACAGTTTACATACTTTTTTGTTAGGAATGTAAACAGGTTCCTTCTCCAATATCCGTTTTATATGACTGTGAATACATCCTAAAAACAACTTGTGTTCAAGCTGTTAACAGCTAGCAGCTAAGCTCAAAAACAAAACATTCAATGTAATGTACTTCATTCTACACTCATTGTTAGGAAGTTAAACAGGTCCCCTTCTCTGATATCTATTACATATTTCTATGAGAACATCTCCTTCAAAACTACTTTATTAATTCAAGTGTGTTAGCTGTTAGCTCCGTCATTTAGCTTCCGTCTGACAACAGCTAACGGCTAACAATACAATGGTAAAAAGACATAAGCTTTAAATGTCATGTTCTTCGTTATACACTCCTTTATTAAAGTAACACAGGTTCTCTGTGATAGCTATTTATTAAACTGTGAAAACACCTCCTTGTAAAACAACTTAATTAATTCAAGTTTGTTCACGCTGCTAACGGCTAGCGGCTAACGGCTAGCGGCTAACGGCTAGCAGCTAACGGCTAGCAGCTAACGGCTAGCAGCTAATGGCTAGCAGCTATTGGCTAATGTTAATTATAGCTCTCCTGCCGATTTTGAGAGTTTATTAAATATGATATAAGTATAAGTCTTGCATTGAAAATCTTACTGAAGTAAAGGTTAGTATACTCAAAATGTAGGTAAAGTATTAAAGTACCCAATTGTGAAAAATCATAAAAATAAATAAAAAAAAACATCCAAAAACTTTAAATACATTTTTTTTTAATGGATGGAAAATTCAGTGATTTTTAAAAGATGCCATTTTAATCATCCCTCGATTGTTTATGAACTGTTGGCCAGTTTAATGTAATTGTAGAGAAGTGGGAGTAAAGAAAATACACAAGTACAAGTATGTCACATGTGAACTTAAAAACTCAACTTGAGTAAATGTACTTCACACGAAGTCAAACTGAATATTTTGTGTATTTTTCTCAGGTTTTCCGTTTTTTCAGTGGACCAATAACGAGCGTCTCATTTCCAATTTCGCGTTTAGAAACAGGAAGTGTCCCGTCTAACATTCTGTGCAATTTCCTCCCTTTTATCCCCCCAAATCCCCTTAAATCGTCACTTTGGATTTCTGCAGTAACGTGTAAATGTGCCTTCTGTCGACAAACCAAAACACGACACATTTATTGCTTAAATTAAATGTACACACTTTTCTCTTTCTCCGTTATTACTTTTTACTTTATTCCTGCAGATATACACTTTGAAGGAGCTGGAGTTTGCAGGCAAAGCATCAAAGGACATATATATATATATATAAATATAAATAAGAGCCACATTAAAACTAGATTTATTTTAAAAAGTCAAAATAAATATCAAACCCTCTTTATTTTGTACACAGAGTACAGCACACAGCGAAAGTATAACTGCATCAAACACAGTCCCTACAGACTGAGACAAATGTAATAGTTACGGGCATTGTGACGTAAAAGAAAAAAAATGCATGTTAGCGCCCCCTAGTGGACAACTAATGCGCGATTACAAATGCTTTTTAAAGTAAAAAAAAAAATGCTTTTATGATTGAACTTTCTTCTAATTATGAGGTACTATCTACTCCTTCTCATTGACACTGTCATATGTTTATACAGTGAAGGCTATATGCAACCGTACTGCAGGATTAAACGATGATACCTCCTAAGGGTGGGGGGATATGACATAATGTGGCAAAAAATGTAATATTAGAAAACGAATCTTTGCATTTATAGGGATGTTATTAATAAATTAAAATACTAAATTAAGTGCTGTAATATTTGCATTGTTTACATCACTTGTTATTGTCAGTAACGAGCATATTAAATAGAAATTGGCTGTAATAATAATAATAATGCATTTACCTTTTATAAATCAAAACATATGTCTTAATATTATTCATATGATGGTATATTATCATCTTTTAACAATACAAAATATTGGTATAATTGA
>NW_027639646.1:0-7500 GCF_949606895.1 Notothenia rossii
CAGTGTGTGTTCAGTGTGTGTTCAGTGTGTTTTCAGTGTGTGTTCAGTGTGTGTTCAGTGTGTGTGTTCAGTGTGTGTTCAGTGTGTGTTCAGTGTGTGTTCAGTGTGTTTTCACTGAGTGTGGTTAGTGTGTGTTCAGTGTGTTTTCAGTGTGTGTTCAGTGTGTGTGTTCAGTGTGTGTTGTGTGTTGTGTGTTGTGTGTGTGTTCCTCACAGCAGAGCCACAGGCGGGTCAGCAGTCTGAACAGCAGCTGCATGCTGTCCTGGTTGTCTGAGGTAGCGGTGAAGGTGGGCAGGCAGCCGGGCTTCAGCAGACCCCAGATCCTGATCATCACCAGCATCTCACGCAGCATCGCCAGAGACGCCCCGTCCCGCATGAAGCCGAACCCGGGACGCACCAAGGAGCCCTGAAGCACAGAAACCAGTGGAACCAGTGTGAAAGCTACTGTTAGAAAAATCTCACTGGTCTCCAGCTTGAGCTTGAATCTCAGGATCCATGTATCTGTGATCCTCTCCAGAATGGAAGGAGTCATCACATACAGAGCATCAACTAGTTCCTGAACAGTGTCCTTCACATGCTGATATCCAAGAGAGGGAGTTCCACAGTCACAAGATGGAGGAATAGAAAGCAGTATTCAATGTTTACTTCAGATTAGCTCCACGTCAGAAATGAGCATGCTTGTCATATGTCTCTCTCCATAGAGGCTGAATCATCATGTTAATCACATAGCTATCATATGCCTCAAACAGTCCTGATGCTCTGCTAGGTAATCACACATCCTGTCATGTTCACAGCTACAGTTGATACCTTTGTTAGCATGTTACTCTCATGTTGGAAGAGGACATTCAGTGTTCTCCCAACAGCTACAATGTTAGATCAAGTGCTTTTAAATATAGACGAGAGTTCATGCTAATGGGGTGAGTTACGTGATTAGGCGAAAATCACCTTACGCACGTACGATACAGGGCGATAAGAGGAGATTGCTTCAAGGACAGTAAGTAACCACCTGTCCATTCTTCAAATATATAGGAGTTAAAGGAGATCTAGATTTTGATTTGTGGTGAAGGGACGCACCATGGAGGACAGAAACCAGTGTGAAGTCCCATGTTTACATTCATGTACTAGGTTCTAGTCTCCGTGGACATGTATCCTGGATACCCTTGTACTCTATAATCGTGTAGCGAAAGGTTATGAAGAGGATTATAAAAAAAACATTACTGCATCCTTCCTACCATTTTTTATTTTATTTTATTTATGTATTTGTTTATTTATTTAATTTATTTAATTTATTTTATTTATTTTATTTTATTTATTTTATTTATTTTATTTAATTTTACTTAATTTTACTTAATTTATTTATTTTATTTATTTTATTTATTTTATTTATTTTATTTATTTTACTTAATTTATTTTATTTATGTATTTGTATATTTAATTTGTTTAATTAATTAATTGTATTAATTTTATTTATTTATTTCACACATGGCAGTTATTTAATATTTTTTTTTACATTTTTGTTTTTTAGTTGTGGATCATATTTCCACTTTTGTGTACATATGTAGTTAAATAGTTTGTCCATCTTTTTTCTTAACAACAACAACAACAACAACAACAACAACAACAACAACAATAAACACCCAAGAACATGGGGTGTTCCTTCCTACCTTTCAAAATAAAAGCCCAGTATCTGTTTACCATCAGGCGACTCAATAAAAGACAGAAACATAATACTTCCTAACGCTCACCGTTACTCTCCTCTTTGTTGTGTATTGGAAGCGAGACCCTCCTCATGATTTAATAATGACCTCTCTGCTGCGTTGGCGTTAGCACGTTAGCATGTGAGCTCACCTGGTTGGGCAGATTGGCCAGCAGGTAGAGGACGAAGTCTCCCACCCATTGGATGAGCTGCTGCAGGGACTGGAGGGGGGGGCCGTCCAACACGAACTCCTCCGTCTTCAGGTTAATCATCACCTTATCGATATCTGTAAAACACACACACATTTAAAGCTCACCTAAATCCTCTTCTTCATGTCTCTTCTTCATCAACATGTGTCCCCTCTTCTTCATGTCTCTTCTTCATCAACATGTGTCCCCTCTTCTTCATGTCTCTTCTACATCAACATGTGTCCCCTCTTCTCCATGTCTCTTCTTCATCAACATGTGTCCCCTCTTCTTCATGTCTCTTCTACATCAACATGTGTCCCCTCTTCTCCATGTCTCTTCTTCATCAACATGTGTCCCCTCTTCTTCATGTCTCTTCTTCATCAACATGTGTCCCCTCTTCTTCATGTCTCTTCTTCATCAACATGTGTCCCCTCTTCTTCATGTCTCTTCTACATCAACATGTGTCCCCTCTTCTTCATGTCTCTTCTTCATCAACATGTGTCCCCTCTTCTCCATGTCTCTTCTACATCAACATGTGTCCCCTCTTCTTCATGTCTCTTCTACATCAACATGTGTCCCCTCTTCTTCATGTCTCTTCTACATCAACATGTGTCCCCTCTTCTCCATGTCTCTTCTTCATCAACATGTGTCCCCTCTTCTTCATGTCTCTTCTACATCAACATGTGTCCCCTCTTCTCCATGTCTCTTCTTCATCAACATGTGTCCCCTCTTCTTCATGTCTCTTCTTCATAAACATGTGTCCCCTCTTCTTCATGTCTCTTCTACATCAACACGTGTCCCCTCTTCTTCATGTCTCTTCTACATCAACATGTGTCCCCTCTTCTTCATGTCTCTTCTACATCAACATGTGTCCCCTCTTCTTCATGTCTCTTCTACATCAACATGTGTCCCCTCTTCTTCATGTCTCTTCTACATCAACATGTGTCCCCTCTTCTTCATGTCTCTTCTACATCAACATGTGTCCCCTCTTCTCCATGTCTCTTCTACATCAACATGTGTCCCCTCTTCTCCATGTCTCTTCTACATCAACATGTGTCCCCTCTTCTCCATGTCTCTTCTACATCAACATGTGTCCCCTCTTCTCCATGTCTCTTCTACATCAACATGTGTCCCCTCTTCTCCATGTCTCTTCTACATCAACATGTGTCCCCTCTTCTTCATGTCTCTTCTACATCAACATGTGTCCCCTCTTCTTCATGTCTCTTCTACATCAACATGTGTCCCCTCTTCTTCATGTCTCTTCTACATCAACATGTGTCCCCTCTTCCTCATGTCTCTTCTACATCAACATGTGTCCCCTCCTCTTCATGTCTCTTCTACATCAACATGTGTCCCCTCTTCTCAGTGTCTCTTCTACATCAACATGTGTCCCCTCTTCTCCATGTCTCTTCTACATCAACATGTGTCCCCTCTTCTCCATGTCTCTTCTACATCAACATGTGTCCCCTCTTCTTCATGTCTCTTCTACATCAACATGTGTCCCCTCTTCTCCATGTCTCTTCTACATCAATATGTGTCCCCTCTTCTTCATGTCTCTTCTACATCAACATGTGTCCCCTCTTCTCCATGTCTCTTCTACATCAACATGTGTCCCCTCTTCTTCATGTCTCCTCTACATCTTCGTTGCCCCAAACACCGCCACCCCTCGGCGGCCCCCTAGTGCCAGAGGACCTCGGCAAAGCAGAGCCTGCCCAGGTATATTTAAACAAGTTCCCGACTCTCCTGTACAGTGGGGTGAGGCGCTCACTTTGCAGCTCACGGTTTCAAAACAGAGATTGGCTGGAATTGAAAGCGATGCCATCTTCTGCTCGGCATGTAGACATTTCGGTTCAAATACATCTAACTCAGATGCCTTCACCACAATCGTACCAGAACGCTGTCTCCTGGTACTCACCTGAGTAACTCACTACAAATGAAATACTATATGACAGTAAAACAAGAATAGAGTTTGAAAGGGGAGTGATTTGTAAAATATCCATAAAGAAAAATCTGTGTACAGTTCTGTTTCATCTGGGTGATGAGAGATATCCATAGATCTCTTCATGTTGCTCTCAAAGTGCACCAGATTGATGCTTTTAACTTCAATATTTAAAAAAATATCATCTTGTGTTTGATCCACTCCCCACTTATAAGTGCACCCTGAGTCATTTTGTTTACGTACAGTGAGCCTTTCTAAAATATAAAGTAAAGAGACAAACCCACCAGCGTTATGATACACTATGACTTTGAGCCAAATTGTTGCTTTTGGGTTGTATAAATAAATCGACTTGAAACAGTTTCTGATTCAGAGTACTGGCACCTTTTTGATTCCAATTCAAACACGGCCTATGATGACATACATAAGACATTTGACCCCACAGATAGATACACAGTGTTTCCCACAGAATTTGATTCTATTTGTGGGGGCACCGCACCCCCCCCCCCACCGGCAAGAAAAGCCAAAGGCCCCTTAGCCTATTCGGGTGGTCCATGCATCCACCCCCCCCTCAAATAAGATAATACATGCGAGTTCATGGCTACTGTAGACAAGGACCTTGTTGCTCTGTGTTGCGTTGTTAATGAGTGAGACATGGAGTTGAGGATCTGTGGGGTTTAGTCTCCCAAAAATACCATTTACAATTCAGGCATTTAGCAGACGCCTTATTCCAAAGAGACTTGCAATGACCAATCACAGGGACATTCTCCCTGGAGTAACCGAGGGCTAAGTGCCTTGCTCAAGGGCAAGTGGTGTTCCAGGCAGGATTTGAACTCGCAACCTTCCGATCATCAGTCATCCATTTATTTTTTTTATTTTTTGGGGATTTTGATATACTTTATTAATCCCTGTGGGGAAATTGTTTCTCTGCATTTGACCCATCCTAGTGTTAGGAGCAGTGGGCTGCCATTATGTACGGCGCCCGGGGAGCAGTGTAGGGAACGGTGCCTTGCTCAGGGACACCTCGGTAGCACTTGGTCTTGCTGGGACTTGAACTGTTGACCTTCCAGTTGCCAAGCCAAGTCCCTATTGACTTCGCCACCACCTCCGGCGGACGATATTTAATTGTGGCGGCCCGACACAACGACATGCTGACTGCAGTGGGGTTTGAACCTGTGACCCCCTGATCCCAACACCAAGGCTCTATCCACTGCGCCACACGCTCCCGTACATACATAAGATATCTGACCCAACAGGTATAGAGTCTCACCTGTGTCGATGTTCTTGGCGCAGATCTCAGTCAGCCTGTCTCCAGGACTCTTGTCGGGGGTGTTGAGGACGTGCGGTCTCAGCAGGGACTTGAAGGTGGAGCTGATGGCGATCAGCAGCAGTTTGGCGTGGAAGTCACACGCTCGAGCCGCCGTGGCCGCGGAGAGTTTACAGAGAGACGCTTTCACCGCCACGATACGCGTCGCCAGGACCTGAGACACACGAGATAATCAGAATAAACATAGAATTAAAACCAACTGTATTATTTTAGAAAATGTTTTTATACAACAAGTATTTTATTTAAATTAATAAACCAATTCTTTCATATTTTTTTAAATGCATCTATTAATCGATTCAAGTATTTCTTTAATAAACATTAAACACTATTTAAAATAATTGGTTAATTTGTATTTCTTTACTTATTTTTGAATATTTTTCGGATGTACTCATTTATTAATTACAGGCACTTATTTAAATAAACATAAAGGGGGAAAAGAGGAAAGAATATCAGCATATATTTATTTTTAAAACATGTTCAGTACATTTAATATCAGATTTACTGAACAAATCTTTTAAGTATTTAATTTAGATTTATTTACTTTTTGTTGCATATTTAATATCAGAATCAGAATCAGGTTTATCACGTACGAGGACTTTGACTTGATGTCGTGGTGCATACAAACAAGAATTAAAAACACAGAACTAGAAAAATAATTAGAAATATAACAGTATTTACGTTGCAATGGAATAGAAGGAATAAATTATGGAATAAAAATCAGCAGTAATACAAAATATTGTTGTACATTGTGTGCATAAGATAAGAAGATATGATAAGTGTGGGGGAAACTTCTGAAGCAATAGGAGTCAGGAATCAGAGAGACACGAGGAGAGCTGGAGCTCTGATGGAGTCAGGACTCAGAGAGACACGAGGAGAGCTGGAGCTCCGATGGAGTCAGGACTCAGAGAGACACGAGGAGAGCTGGAGCTCTGATGGAGTCAGGACTCAGAGAGACACTAGGAGAGCTGGAGCTTTGATGGAGTCAGGACTCAGAGAGACACGAGGAGAGCTGGAGCTCTGATGGAGTCAGGACTCAGAGAGACACGAGGAGAGCTGGAGCTCTGATGGAGTCAGGACTCAGAGAGACACGAGGAGAGCTGGAGCTCTGATGGAGTCAGGACTCAGAGAGACACGAGGAGAGCTGGAGCTCTGATGGAGTCAGGACTCAGAGAGACACGAGGAGAGCTGGAGCTCTGATGGAGTCAGGACTCAGAGAGACAAGAGGAGAGCTGGAGCTCTGATGGAGTCAGGACTCAGAGAGACACGAGGAGAGCTGGAGCTCTGATGGAGTCAGGACTCAGAGAGACACTAGGAGAGCTGGAGCTCTGATGGAGTCAGGACTCAGAGAGACACGAGGAGAGCTGGAGCTCTGATGGAGTCAGGACTCAGAGAGACACGAGGAGAGCTGGAGCTCTGATGGAGTCAGGACTCAGAGAGACACGAGGAGAGCTGGAGCTCTGATGGAGTCAGGACTCAGAGAGACGAGGAGAGCTGGAGTCAGGACTCAGAGAGACACGAGGAGAGCTCCAGCTCTCCTCGTGTCTCTCTGAGTCAGGACTCAGAGAGACACGAGGAGAGCTGGAGCTCTGATGGAGTCAGGACTCAGAGAGACACGAGGAGAGCTGGAGCTCTGATGGAGTCAGGACTCAGAGAGACACGAGGAGAGCTGGAGCTCTGATGGAGTCAGGACTCAGAGAGACACGAGGAGAGCTGGAGCTCTGATGGAGTCAGGACTCAGAGAGACACGAGGAGAGCTGGAGCTCTGATGGAGTCAGGACTCAGAGAGACACGAGGAGAGCTGGAGCTCTGATGGAGTCAGGACTCAGAGACATGAGGAGAGCTGGAGCTCTGATGGAGTCAGGACTCAGAGAGACACGAGGAGAGCTGGAGCTCTGATGGAGTCAGGACTCAGAGAGACACGAGGAGAGCTGGAGCTCTGATGGAGTCAGGACTCAGAGAGACGAGGAGAGCTGGAGCTCTGATGGAGTCAGGACTCAGAGACACGAGGAGAGCTGGAGCTCTGATGGAGTCAGGACTCAGAGAGACACGAGGAGAGCTGGAGCTCTGATGGAGTCAGGACTCAGAGACACGAGGAGAGCTGGAGCTCTGATGGAGTCAGGACTCAGAGAGACACGAGGAGAGCTGGAGCTCTGATGGAGTCAGGACTCAGAGAGACACGAGGAGAGCTGGAGCTCTGATGGAGTCAGGACTCAGAGAGACACGAGGAGAGCTGGAGCTCTGATGGAGTCAGGACTCAGAGAGACACGAGGAGAGCTGGAGCTCTGATGGAGTCAGGACTCAGAGACACGAGGAGAGCTGGAGCTCTGATGGAGTCAGGACTCAGAGACACGAG
>NW_027639646.1:15000-32500 GCF_949606895.1 Notothenia rossii
GTGTGTGTGTGTGTGTGTTACCATCTCGACGTGCAGGGCCAGTTTGACCCCGTTGTGCAGCCAGCTGAGGGCCACGATGGGGTCTCCGTCCAGAGAGCTGCAGTGGAGACACTCCCAGCTGTTCACCAGGTGATCTGACATCGCCCAGCACTTAATCTGACCGTCACCGTCTGCTGAGAGGAGCTTAGAGCCTACACACACACACACACACACACACACACACACACACACACACACACACACACACACACACACACACACACACACACACACACACACACACACACACACACACACACACACACACACACACACACACACACACACACACACACACACACACACACACACACACACACACACACACACACACACACACACACACACACACACAATAAAGTTTCAGTCTGAGGTTAGAATTTGAGTTTCTGTTCAGTTGCTGCCAATGTTAGCTCTGAGAGCTTCAGAGCCAGACGTCTCATCACTAACGGATACAGAGTTAAAAAGCACGAGGATGTAAAGAAGTTAGGCTTAAAACTGGATAAGAAGTCAGTTTATGACACATGTATGACTGACACATGCTTAGAGGGAATACAACACCAATACATTACATATTTCTAAAACTACACAACTCCACTTAATGTAAAAATATTCCATGTTATAAGCTCTCACCTGATTGGTCCCATTCCAAACAGGAAATGACCTCAGTGTGTCCCGAGTTGATGGAGTAAACGTCCCAGGGATGCTCCGTGTCGATGATGTGGATCATGTGACTAACTTCACACACACACACACACACACACACACACACACACACACACACACACACACACACACACACACACACACACACACACACACACACACACACACACACACACACACACACACACACACACACACACACACACACACACAAACACATTATGTTGTCACCAAAGTACTTGTCATCTGTAGTGTAAGTTGTGTGTCTGCAGTGTGTTCAAAGGCTTCGTCATCACGTGCACTGTAACTAAAGTATAGATATGCAATGAAACTCTTAAGTCCCAGGCTCCTCCATCAAAGCAACATAAAGATATTAGATATATATATAAGACATAAAACAATAAGAATTGTGCAAGAGAATGTTGCCAGACCAATATGAAAGTGATGCAGGAGACTTTAACTACTGTATATGCAAGTAGAATAGAATAGGCTGAGCGTGAGATGTGTTGGATGTGTGAGTGTGTGAGTGTGAGTGTGAGTGTGAGTGTGAGTGTGAGTGTGAGTGTGAGTGTGAGTGTGAGTGTGAGTGTGTGAGTGTGTGTGTGTGTGTGTGTGTGTGTGTGTGTGTGTGTGTGTGTGTGTGTGTGTGTGTGTGTGTGTGTGTGTGTGTGTGTGTGTACCCTTGTCCTCGTCCTCCCCCTTCATGTCCGTGCTGAAGGCCAGGAGGTTCCTGCAGCTCCAGGAGCAGACCAGAGGGATGGAGGGGCAGTGAGAGTTCTGAGGACGCTTCTCCCAGTCACACACATAGGCCAGCTCCATCTGAGGAGGAACAAGAACTCAGATCTTAAACGTAGTAGTACTCAAAACCTAAAAGTAGAAGTACTCAGATCTTTTCAATCTCTCAAATCCAGCACCAGACACTTTGTACGCTGCTATGGACAATATTGCGCTAATTTCCAAAAGATATTGAAGTGACTGTTATTTTGTTTATATTGATTGTTGTCTTTTTATCTTAATCTGTGCATATGTATAAATGTGTCTGTTGATTATGTATATATATATATATATATATATATATATATATATATATATATAGGTATATACATATTTTATAGTATAAAATATGTATATACCAAAAATACAAATATGTATAAAATGTATACATATTTGTATTTTTGTAGTCAGGATTGTGGGAAACGGCATTTTGATCTCTCTGTTGTACACACAAACTGAAAGATTGACAATAAAGTTGACTTTGACTTGATCTTGTACTTGAGTAGAAGTAGAAGTACTCAGATCCCGTACTTTAGTAAAAGCAGAAGTACTCAGATCTAGTACTTGAGTAAAAGTAGAAGTACTCAGATCTTGTACTTGAGTAAAAGTAGAAGTACCAGAGTGTAGGAATACTCTGTTACAGTAAAAGTCCTGCATTCAAAATGTTATTCAAGTAAAAGTAGAAAAGTATTATCATCAAAATATAGTGAAAGTATCAAAAGTAAAAATAAAAGTAACTAAGTACATTTACTCAAGCACTGTACTTAAGAAGAATTCTGAGGTACTTGTACTTTACTTGAGTATTCCAATGTTATGCTACCCTGTACCTCTAGATTCAAGGCTTTTATTGTCATGTGTACATTAACTACAGTGTAGATATGATAATGAAAATCTGAGTTCACAGACTACTCCATCAGAGCAACACAATAACACAGATACAATAGTGCAAGTAAATAATACTACACCTACTGTAACTCTACTCCACTACAGTTCAGAGGTACATGGTGTACTTTTTCTCCACTACATGTATTTAATCCCTCTAGTTACTTCTCAGATGTGGATGAATGATGTGAAATCTAATCAAGTGTTAAATCAGACTTTAGTTCCACCTGGAGTAAATCCACCAGCTACCCTGCAGTATACAAAGTCATTCAGACTAGCTGCACCTTTACCATCTTTGAGAACACTTTCATGATCAATCATTATAAAACATATCATATATATTATTCTGAAATTGACCAATCTGCACAACGACTACTTTTACTGTCGCTACTTTCACTATATTTTGATGCTTGTTATAGAGATGCTAACGTTAGCTCACCTCAGTTTATCTCAGCTCCAGAGTCTCAGATGAAGTTATAATAAATCCGCTTTCTTCAAAAAGAAGCCCTTTAAATAAATATATATAATAAATATAAATCAGTTCTCGTAATTCATCAGATTATATTAAATACATCATTAAAAATCGGATTTCTGTTTAACAAACAAACCGTTTACTCCAAAACGTCTGAGGACCCCGCCGCTCACAGAGCTGTCTCCACAAATGCCTGTCTGTAAAACATTATAATGAACTGTAATAAAATACCATGAGATTATTTTAATCCCGTGTTGGACCTGTTGTTAATATGTTGTGCTATTTTAATGATCTGTTGAGTTATTTTCTCTCTCTATTAGATTAAAGTCTGTGTTTTAAACATGGCGCGGACAGGACAGCCTGAAATATTCGCTGTGTTTCCCTCAACGCAGTCTCACAGGCTGCTCAGAAAAATACTCAGATTCATTTAGTAGGAAAGTTTATTGCTGCCATACAAAACAATTCAAGCCAGAATCTTGTAATGCAACTTTGGATAAGATCAAATAAGATGGATCTTTATTTATCCCCGTGGGGAAATAATGAGTTAAAGCAGCAACAGAGAGTGAACAATAGGAAAGTACACAAGGTAAACAATAATAATAATAATTCATTACATTTATTTAGCGCTTTTCCAAATGCTCAAAACGCTTTACATCACATATATTACATATATTAGACATGTTACAATGAATACTGTGGATACCAAAATTAAAAAATTAAAATGATATAGGCCTAGTAACTGTTAAGATACATTATTTGGGTTGGGATCATTCCATACTTCAGTCAAAGTCAACTTTATTGTCAATCTTTCAGTTTGAGTGTACAGACAGAGAGATCGAAATACTGTTTCCCACAATCCAGAATACAAAATACAAATATATAAAAATATGCATATACCGGTCCTATACAAAATCAACAGATTATACATATGCACACATTAAAGACATAAATAAAAGCACAACAATCAATAATAACAGTCAGTTCAATATCTGTGAAAAATGTATTTACATGTAATTGTGCAGATGTGAGTGCAGGTCTTTGTGCAAACAGTGCAGGTTTTCTGTATGTACAGTACTGGTTACTGTTAATGGGTTACAGCGTTAACCCCTGGTTGTGCAGCCCTCCATGCACCCTCATCTTCACTAGATCTGCATGGAGGGGGGGGGAGGATACAGTCCAGCTTCCTCCTCGTCCTCCCCTCCGCCACCTTCTCCAGATCGACAAGTATGACAATAAATTCCCCTGAAAATCCTCAAGGCTTAACACAAACCCTCATGTTAGCAAACAAGTGTCCAATTAATCACATCCATATAGTCTATGATCACATCACAGATAGTGCCACCGTTTTACCTGTTACATTAATGTTTTACTGAATATAAAGTTTGTTCCTCTACTGCTAGGGTGTCAAACTCAAACACACAGTGGGCCAAAATAAAAAATGTGTACTAGTGGAGGGCCGGACTGGTTCAATGTTTATTGCAGAACTTATTGAAATGAACTTGTTGCACATATTAAACCTGGAACTAACAAAGCTTAAATGATTGCCTATAAAAACAACATTAAACATTAAATAATCAGTTGCATTAATTTCTTATGGCTCTATCTGCAGCTTTTCCGGAGTCATTTCTTATGATTACATTTTTCCCACAGGCCAACAACAGCTTCAACAAAACTATTTCCCTCAAAGAAAAAAACAAACATGGCATCTACTTGGCATCTCATCTTGGGTGTAAGGTCATCAATGTTTGGGCTCAGGCTCTGAGCGGAGGAGACCCTCAGGATGGAGTGAAGGTGTGCGTGCAATATACCGGAGGGCCAGATCTAATAGTAATTCGAAATTATACTGCAAGCCGAAATTAAATCCACCAAGGGCCTGATTTGGCCCCCGGGCCTTGAGTTTGACACACGTGCTCTACTGCCTCACTTAGAAAAGTAACTGGGATGTCCTTTTGTGAAAATATTGTAAATAATGATTTTAAATCTTAACCAACTCAACCCGATCTACTATGCGTGCTATAGGAAAAACTAAAATACATTGGATACACTGTGTATTCCTTTATCGTTGTATTATGTATTATATATATATTTAACTTTCATTTCATTATAGTAGCTCTGATGCACCTGGCAGTCAGTACTCGGGGGGAGGCACCCTGACTGCAGCCTCAGTCCGTACCAAAACTGTTGTGAAAATATAATATATTAATAAAATGTAAGACAACTCACGTCCTGATTATAACAACAAAACATCCTTTCATTTCCACGATTAAAACCCTTAAAATAGTTGCTTATATAAAATTCGACAATATTTTGAAGCACAGGATATAATAGACTGCAGGAGTTTATTAAAGTGTGCTCTCAATGGGTAATGTTTATCTGTATTTATGAGACACATTTCATTGTTTTATTATTTGCATATATTATTATTTTATGATTTATTATAAACTGAAAAAGCACCTGGCAGTCATTACTCGGGTAGAACGCGCCCTCGCGCAGGATCTGTATTTCCGGTCTGGTTGTTGTCCCGTCAGTCACCAGTTAGCTTCGTTAGCTCTGTTAGCTTCGTTAGCTTACACTGTAACCGCCTCAAGTCTTACAAATTAAACTAATAAACTACAATGACTCCACACAGAGTCCGGGAGATGTTAACTGCGAGCTAACGCCGCGGCTCTTTATCAGTTAAACTAGTGTTAGCTGCTAGGTTAGCTTCTTTAGCGTTATCTTCCTATGTAACGTTAGCTAACGGAGCTAACAACCTAACCGGTTAGCATCTGCGTTTCTCTGTTTGATGAAAACGGAGAGCAGCCGTTAGCATGGATTAACTCAACAGACACAACAACAACAACAACAGGTAATAATGTTAGTATTTACACACAACAACAGGCAACTCAATAACTGGTTATAATGCTAGCTTCCACATAGAGACACATATAGGTAATACGGTTAGCACACACAGTCAAAAACACTTAATAAGGTAAGCATTCAAACACACACAATAACAGGTCATAATGTCGAGTAATGTAAGCAGTCAATACAAGGGAACATTTTAGCATACACACAGAGAATAACGTTTTATAATGTTAGCATCCACATAGAGACAATTATAGGTAATACGGTTAGCATACACAGTCAAAAACAGGTAGTAATGTTAGCCTTCAAACACCGAAAATAACATGGACAATTTTAGCAATCACAAAGTTAATAACAGGTAATAATGTTAATATACTTCACAATAACAAGTAATAATGTTAGCATACACAGAGAGACAATTATAGGTAATACGGTTAGCATACACAGTCAAAAACCGATAGTAATGTTAGCCTTCAAACAGAGAAAATAACATGGACAATGTTAGCATTCACAGAGACAATAACAGGTTATACATTTAGCACTCACAAATAATAACAGGCTATAATGTACGCATCATACACAATAACAGGTTAAAATGTTAGCATCCACAGAGAGACAATTATAGGTCATACGTTTAGCATTTACAGTCAAAAACAGGTTGTAACGTTAGCTTTCAAACACAGAAAATAACCTGCAACATTTTAGCATTCACAGAGGCAATAACAGATTATAATGTTAGCATCCACACATATTAACAGGTAACAATGTTAGTCCATACATAGAGACTATAACTGGTTATATTGTTGGCATCCACACAGTCAAAAACAGGTTCTAATGTTAGCATTTACTCACACATGGTTGGTAATAAAGCTAGCATGACACACAATTACAGGTAATACAGTTAGCATCACACACAATACACAATAACAGGTGATACAGTTAGCATCACACACAATACACAATAACAGGTGATACAGTTAGCATCACACACAATACACAATAACAGGTGATAAAGTTAGCATCACACACAATACACAATAACAGGTGATAAAGTTAGCATCACACACAATACACAATAACAGGTGATACAGTTAGCATCACACACAATACACAATAACAGGTAATACAGTTAGCATCACACACAATAACAGGTGATACAGTTAGCATCACACACAATACACAATAACAGGTGATACAGTTAGCATCATACACAATAGTAGTTAATAAAGCTAGCATCACAGACAATAACAGGTAATACAGTTAGCATTCAATTTCTCACCCTCCTGTGTTACTTCACAATGTTTATCAGTCGCAGGTTTCTTTAACTATAGAAGTATCTGAAATGTTTAATAATATATCAACGTTTTTTTGATCGTTTTAGTGTCTGTGGAGAGGTTGAGTCCACTGGCTCTCATTGGGCTGTGACTCCATCAGCTGATCTGAGGTCAGAGTTTGACCTTCACTCTGAGGACTCCTGCCAGCCGCAATGCTCACCTAGACCCAGGTGTTAGTTTTTGCAGTGTGAGCGGAATCATTCAGAGACAGAGATCATGTCTGACAACCAGGCCAACAACAACGTCCCCCTAAACAACAACAATAACAACAACATGGGGCCCAACAGGATCCGCAACCCCAACATCAACCAGAACCCCCTCATCAACGTCCGGGACCGCCTCTTCCACGCCCTTTTCTTCAAGATGGCCGTCACGTACGCCCGGCTGTTCCCTCCGTCCTTCAGGAGAGTCTTCGAGTTCTTCGTCCTTCTCAAGGTGAGAAACCAATAAATACATAAGCTTGTGCTGTCAGTTGATTAAAACATTAAATCACAATAAAGCCCTTTTTCAATAGTGTTTTAATGTCAGAGTTTATAGTTTTTTTTTTTATCTTCACGGCCTATCGTATATTCTCACTTTTTAATGTTGCTTTAATTCTATCTTGAGCTGTTTAAATTCTAGTATTGTTTATTTCTAATCTTTAATCTACTTATGAGCAATGCCTTGTTCTGTTTTGTTGTTTTTTATGCCGCTGCAACGCAAAAATTTCCCAAATTAGGATCAATACTACTTATCTTAAAGGGGACCTATCATGCAAAATGCACTTTGTGATGTCTTCTCTACATCAACATGTGTCCCCGGTGTGTCGGGGAACTCACGCAGCGTCAGAAAATAAAACCCTCTCTTTTCCTCCGTACCCACATCTCTAAAAACGGGGAACAACGGAGCTGATCCAGATTTGCGTCCGATATGACGTAATATCTGAAATGTGGACCCACGGCCCAATCAGAAACGTTGCTATCAGAAACAATGCCCGACTGTTTTGGACGTAATATGGTCGGTGTTTACATTAGCATGGCTAACACTCAGAGCTAACCTGTACTGGAGAGCATGTGTGTGAAGAAGCAGGAAGTAAAAAGGAACTCACCTTGTGGTATAACCGGCAAGAGAGAAAGCCTTTGAGCTCCATACTGTTTCAGAGAGAATCCTTGATAATCCATGATATGGCGTTTCATCACGGCAGTATTTAGTTTAGACAGTAGCTGCCGGGTCCCGCATGAGCTCAGCCCCCTCCTCTTTAAAGCTTTTTACCCAAATCAGCACTTTAGAAACAGGAAGTGAAATAGAGGGATATGAGGCATGGCTAGAATGGGTGATCTGTTTGGTGTTTTGAGCAAAACACTTCATAGACATGTTTTTTATATATTTTTATTAGGGCTGTCAGTCGATTCAAATTGTTAATCGCAAATTAATCGCACATTTTTTATTTGTTCTAAATGTTCCTTAGAGGAATATTTTTCAAGTTTTTAATACTCTTATCAACATATGAGTGGACAAATATGCTTTATGCAAATGTTTGTTTATGATCATGACAAATATTCTCCTGAATATTCTCAACACAACAACCTCTCTCTCTCTCTCTGTCTCTGTCTCTCTCTCTCTCTCTCTCTCTCTTACACTCTCTTACCCTCTCTCTTACACTCTCTGTCTCTGTCTCTCTCTCTCTCTCTCTCTCTCTCTCTCACACTCTCTTACGCTCTCTCTCTCTCTTACACTCTCCCAGAATCCCAACCCTGTGTACTTCTCTGCACTGAGCCAGTTGTTCAAACAGACAAGCCTGTTAACAGTTGTCGGCGAAATGCCGCTCCTCTGTCTTCATAACAGTCAAAGCATGAGACTGAAGTTCCCACCTAGGACCAAACTAATGCGCTGTGATGTGCAGTCGACACGTTGGATGCGATCCGAATGATCTAACACAGCCCCTCGTCCTCCACAATGTTAAGCTGTAACCATTTAGCTATCGCTGTTGCTGTCTCCCCGGCAAAGCGAGCGGCAGGAGCGGGGCTGTCGGCATCAGCTGTGAGCTTGGCTTTCCGTTTAAAACACCTTTTTCTGTATCCATATCTCTTGCTAGAATCAACAACAACGTCGTCAAGCCTTTGGGCTCTGAAACTACGGGGCGGGCCGAGGACAAATGCGTTAATCACACGTTAAAATAATTAGTGGCGTTAAAAAATGTTTTAACGCGTTAACTTGACAGCCCTCATTTTTATATATCTGAGACCCATGCTGTTGCCTAAAAACAGCAGGATAGGTGACCTTTAAGGCGCTTTTCATGACTCCCAAGGACACCGTACAAATAGTTAAATATGCTAAGAGGTAAAGGCAATACGATAAAAACACAAAGATACCAACACGGAGAAGACAATTAAAGTGGAACCAAATGATAGGGACGGGTTGTTCAGGGGACGGGTTGTTCAGGGGACGGGTTGTTCAGGGGAGACGGGTGATCATTCATGTCTTTGAATTGTCTTGTTGAAAGTAAATAAAAAAACTTGCCTTACAAATAAACAATGTTTTATTATTTTGACTGAAGCTATTTACAAATGAGCTTGCATTTTGAATCTCTCCTCTTCAGGCGCTCTTCGTCCTCTTCATCCTCGCCTACATCCACATCGCCTTCTCTCGCTCGCCCATTAACTGCCTGGAGGCGGTGAGGGAGCGCTGGCCTCGCGACGGCCTGCTGCGGGTTGAGATCCAGAGGAACTCCTCGCGCGCTCCGGTTCTCCTGCAGTACCACGACTCCTCTAGTGGGCTTCAGGAGGAGCAGGGGGGGGAGGATCTGAGCCTGGCAGAGCTAATGGGGGAGGAAGAGGAGGAAGAGGAGGAGATGACCCTGGAGATGTTCGACAACAGCTCCGTGCAGGTGAGGAGAAACAACAAGGACTCCCGCTGACTCCCACTGACTCCTACTGACTCCTTCTGACTCCTACTGACTCCTACTGACTCCTTCTGACTCCTTCTGACTCCTACTGACTCCTACTGACTCCTACTGACTCCTGCTGACTCCTGCTGACTCCTGCTGACTGCTGCTGACTCCTGCTGACTCCTTCTGACTCCTACTGACTCCTGCTGACTCCTTCTGAATCCTGCTGACTCCTGCTGACTGCTGCTGACTCGTGCTGACTCCTGCTGACTGCTGCTGACTCCTACTGACTCCTGCTGACTCCTTCTGAATCCTGCTGACTCCTGCTGACTCCTGCTGACTCGTGCTGACTCCTGCTGACTCCTACTGACTGCTGCTGACTCCTACTGACTCCTGCTGACTCCTTCTGAATCCTTCTGACTCCTACTGACTCCTGCTGACTCCTGCTGACTCCTGCTGACTCCTACTGACTCCTACTGACTCCTTCTGACTCCTTCTGACTCCTACTGACTCCTACTGACTCCTTCTGACTCCTACTGACTCCTACTGACTCCTGCTGACACCTACTGACTCCTTCTGACTCCTACTGACTCCTTCTGACTCCTACTGACTCCTACTGACTCCTTCTGACTCCTACTGACTCCTGCTGACTCCTACTGACTCCTGCTGACTCCTACTGACTCCTACTGACTCCTTCTGACTCCTACTGACTCCTTCTGACTCCTACTGACTCCTACTGACTCCTGCTGACTCCTACTGACTCCTTCTGACTCCTACTGACTCCTTCTGACTCCTACTGACTCCTACTGACTCCTTCTGACTCCTACTGACTCCTGCTGACTCCTACTGACTCCTACTGACTCCTTCTGACTCCTACTGACTCCTACGGACTCCTTCTGACTCCTACTGACTCCTGCTGACTCCTACTGACTCCTTCTGACTCCTTCTGACTCCTACTGACTCCTACTGACTCCTTCTGACTCCTTCTGACTCCTACTGACTCCAGTTGACATTTACCAACTCTTGCCTAAAAACATACATAAAAAGTGACCATATATAATCTGAGCGCCACTGCTTATAATAACGTTGATCTCTTCTCCCTACTCGTCACTAAGGACACCAGCGATTATTCGATTTTTCGAATATTCGTTACAGTCTCCATAATTTCCTTTTTTTTTTTTAATTCGATTTTATGTACATATATTTGTATTATTATTTATGTTTTTCTTTTTTTTCCTTGCTTAGTTTCAACCAAAATATAGACTAATGCTAATAATAGTAAAATGATTAATAATTGTAAATGGCCATTGGTCACACCACCAGTTTGTTTTACTGTAAACTTGGAGGAAGCCAGCAGCGCAGGCTGCGACCCCCCCCCCCCCACTCCCACTCTCCGTCACACATGCGATTGAGTTATTGGTGATATACAGAACAGTGAGAACAACACCACTGACAAAGCGGTACGTTCAAAGAAGAGTTCCTCGTGGAACTACTTTGAACTGACAAGTGCAAATGAAAATAATCGATTAATATTCGCCAGGGCTGTCTGATTTTCTAATTTGATCATGGTCAGTTTCTGGCATCCCGACTCGTCACCATGACCTGTTATTGATCTCGGCCCGGTTCTTGGTTCCAAATAGAAACCAGTTGTATTTGCCGGCTGCGGTGGAAACAGGAAGAACTGGTTCCTGATTGACTCCGGACTGACCCTTGAACCAGGGTCACTGACCTGCTCTAATGACTCTTGTTGTGATCACTTCCTCTGCAGTTCGATCTGGACATGGAGCCTCGCCTGAAGCCCTCTATGATTGGAGGAGGAGTGAGAGGAAGAAGAGGAGGAGGAGTGAACGACAGTCAGGACGTCTCTTTCAGTCAGACCACTAAAGGTATGCAGCCGCTGCAGGAGGTGTCTGAGCTGGAGATGTTGACCAGAGCAGGTAAACCCTCCTCCCCCTCTCCTCTTCATCCTCCTCTTCATTCTCCTCCTCTTCCTCACACTCTCCTCCTCCTCCTACTGGACAGAATCACCTCCAGACTTTTCTTTAGTTGTTTCCTATGGAGGTTGATCCGTCTTAATATTCAAAGTCAACTTTATTGTCAATCTTTCAGTTTGTGTGTACAGACAGAGAGATCGAAATATATATACTAATATATCATTTCCCACAATCCCAAATACAAAACAAATATAAAGATATGTATATCCTATATATACACAATCAAATGACACATTTATACATATGCACACATTAAGACATCAATAAAAGCACAACAATCAATATGTACAAAATAACAGTCACTTCAATATCTTTGGGAAATGTACATTAGTGATATTATTTAAGTGAACAGATTAATAAACAGCCGAGTGACGCCAGTAGAGTTTCCTTTGGTAACGGCGAAATATCTGTGTTTAAAAGCAGATCCATAAACACAGAATTCAGATCAATTAACACATCATTCAGATCAATTAACACCGATTTCAGATCAATTAACACAGAAATCAGATCAATTAACACAGATTTCAGATCAATTAACACATCATTCAGATCAATTAACACAGATTTCAGATCAATTAACACAGAATTCAGATACACAGATTTCAGATCAATTAACTTGATTAACAAATGTCTGGAAAGTTGTAAATGTTAGAAGGATATCCACACACGCTTTTTGTTTCTTAGTAAATCCATTTTAGTATTCACAGATTTTCTTTTTAATTTGTTGGATTAGTTGTTGTTGTTGTTGTTGTTGTTGTTGTTGTGTTTAAAATCTGTTCTTGCACTTTCTGAAGGTGTTTTACATTCACAGATCACAGATCACACATTTACACACAGATAATTGATCTGTTCACACATATTATTGAGACGGATCCACCTCCATAGCTTTCCATCAGTTGTTTGTAAAGAGGGGTTTCTCCTCCTCGGCAGCAGGGGGCAGCAGAGGCTCTTTAATAACAATAATAATACATTTCATTTACGAGAGAGGCGAAGTCCCGCCCATCTACTTTCACCCATTGGACCTTATTTCTGAAAAAGTATGTATTGAAGTCAATGGAGAGAGAGAGATTATCTTTCCATCCCGTTTGAATTGTGTCATGAATTACACATATGATGTTTGTCAATCTTAAAAAATAATTTCCATGTAAAAAAAGTCACAGTTTGTCGTAAAACTGTTGAAATATAAGACTATAAAAAATACGCAACTAGAAAGACTACAAATCCCAGAGTCCCGGTCCCGCATGCTGGCTCTTACGAACCCACTAACTCCCCTTGTGTGTGTGTACAGCTCTCAACGTGCCCAGACTTGCAGTGATTTTCACCTCTTTTAATACTTTCCGCCTCATTCTGAAAGAAAGAAGTGAAATGTGCCAACGTGACGGCCGTCTGGGTGAGTGGAGCGAGACGGGAGATGTAGTTCATTGAGCGTTTCACACAAACAAAGTGTTACTTCACAGTTTTACCACACTTTTTTTTTTTTTTGACTTACAAAATTATCTTTTAAATTGACAAACATCATATGTGTGATTCGTGGCGCAATTCAAACGGGATCGAAAGATAATCTTTCTCTCTCCATCGACTTCAATACATACTTTTTAGAAATAAGGTCCATGGAGCTCCCCCGGAAAGGGAGGGACTTCGCCTCTTTATAGCACACTTTAAAAACAACGTCATCTCAATGCTATGAGGAGAAAATAAAGTTATCTAAGGAGCATATTGAATAAAATATGGTGATATAAAAAAGGGCATAAAAGGTTGGAATAAAGGAGGTGTTGTATTTAGAACAGACAGCCTCGGGACATTTAAAACAAAGATGGTGGTTTACAATACACGTTGAGGATTATGATATGTCGAGCTAATAATAATAAATATTCTGTTGTGTTTCAGTTTGGCCTCAGGAGGAATACATCGTGGAATATTCTCTGGAGTACGGCTTCCTGCGTCTGTCGCAGAGCACGAGACAGAGACTCAATATCCCCGTCATGGTGGTGACTCTGGGTGAGGGACTCTTTAAAGTAGAGACACTACATACTGATATACACCTGAGCATCAGCAGAAGAGGACTCTTTAAAGTAGAGACACTACATACTGATATACACCTGAACATCAGCAGGAGAGGACTCTTTAAAGTAGAGAAACTACATACTGATATACACCTGAACATCAGCAGGAGAGGACTCTTTAAAGTAGAGACACTACATACTGATATACACCTGAACATCAGCAGGAGAGGACTCTTTAAAGTAGAGACACTACATACTGATATACACCTGAACATCAGCAGGAGAGGACTCTTTAAAGTAGAGACACTACATACTGATATACACCTGAATATCACCAGGAGAGGACTCTTTAAAGTAGAGACACTACATACTGATATACACCTGAACATCAGCAGGAGAGGACTCTTTAAAGTAGAGACACTACATACTGATATACACCTGAACATCAGCAGGAGAGGACTCTTTAAAGTAGAGACACTACTGATATACACATGAACATCAGCAGGAGAGGACTCTTTAAAGTAGAGACACTACATACTGATATACACCTGAACATCAGCAGGAGAGGACTCTTTAAAGTAGAGACACTACGTACTGATATACACCTGAACCTCAGCAGGAGAGGACTCTTTAAAGTAGATACACTACGTACTGATATACACCTGAACATCAGCAGGAAAGGACTCTTTAAAGTAGAGACACTACGTACTGATATACACCTGAACATCAGCAGGAGAGGACTCTTTAAAGTAGATACACTACGTACTGATATACACCTGAACATCAGCAGGAAAGGACTCTTTAAAGTAGAGACACTACGTACTGATATACACCTGAACATCAGCAGGAGAGGACTCTTTAAAGTAGAGACACTACTGATATACACCTGAACATCAGCAGGAGAGGACTCTTTAAAGTAGAGACACTACGTACTGATATACACCTGAATATCACCAGGAGAGGACTCTTTAAAGTAGAGACACTACATACTGATATACACCTGAACATCAGCAGGAGAGGACTCTTTAAAGTAGAGACACTACATACTGATATACACCTGAACATCAGCGGAAGAGGACTCTTTAAAGTAGAGACACTAAATACTGATATACACCTGAACATCAGCAGGAGAGGACTCTTTAAAGTAGAGACACTACATACTGATATACACCTGAACATCAGCAGGAGAGGACTCTTTAAAGTAGAGACACTACTGATATACACCTGAACATCAGCAGGAGAGGACTCTTTAAAGTAGAGACACTACATACTGATATACACCTGAACATCAGCAGGAGAGGACTCTTTAAAGTAGAGACACTACGTACTGATATACACCTGAACCTCAGCAGGAGAGGACTCTTTAAAGTAGATACACTACGTACTGATATACACCTGAACATCAGCAGGAAAGGACTCTTTAAAGTAGAGACACTACGTACTGATATACACCTGAACATCAGCAGGAGAGGACTCTTTAAAGTAGATACACTACGTACTGATATACACCTGAACATCAGCAGGAAAGGACTCTTTAAAGTAGAGACACTACGTACTGATATACACCTGAACATCAGCAGGAGAGGACTCTTTAAAGTAGAGACACTACGTGCTGATATACACCTGAACATCAGCAGGAAAGGACTCTTTAAAGTAGAGACACTACGTGCTGATATACACCTGAACATCAGCAGGAGAGGACTCTTTAAAGTAGAGACACTACGTACTGATATACACCTGAACATCAGCAGGAGAGGACTCTTTAAAGTAGAGACACTACGTACTGATATACACCTGAACATCAGCAGGAGAGGACTCTTTAAAGTAGAGACACTACATACTGATATACACCTGAACATCAGCAGGAGAGGACTCTTTAAAGTAGAGACACTACACACTGATATACACCTGAACATCAGCAGGAGAGGACTCTTTAAAGTAGAGACACTACATACTGATATGCACCTGAACATCAGCAGGAGAGCACTCTTTAAAGTAGAGACACTACACACTGATATACACCTGAACATCAGCAGGAGAGGACTCTTTAAAGTAGAGACACTACACACTGATATACACCTGAACATCAGCAGGAGGGGACTCTTTAAAGTAGAGACACTACATACTGATATACACCTGAACATCAGCAGGAGAGGACTCTTTAAAGTAGAGACACTACACACTGATATACACCTGAACATCAGCAGGAGAGGACTCTTTAAAGTAGAGACACTACACACTGATATACACCTGAACATCAGCAGGAGGGGACTCTTTAAAGTAAAGACACTACATACTGATATACACCTGAACATCAGCAGGAGAGGAATCTTTAAAGTAGAGACACTACATACTGATATACACCTGAACATCAGCAGGAGAGGACTCTTTAAAGTAGAGACACTACACACTGATATACACCTGAACATCAGCAGGAGAGGACTCTTTAAAGTAGAGACACTACATACTGATATACACCTGAACATCAGCAGGAGAGGAATCTTTAAAGTAGAGACACTACATACTGATATACACCTGAACATCAGCAGGAGAGGACTCTTTAAAGTAGAGACACTACACACTGATATACACCTGAACATCAGCAGGAGAGGACTCTTTAAAGCAGAGACACTACATACTGATATACACCTGAACATCAGCAGGAGAGGACTCTTTAAAGTAGATACACTACGTACTGATATACACCTGAACATCAGCAGGAAAGGACTCTTTAAAGTAGAGACACTACGTACTGATATACACCTGAACATCAGCAGGAGAGGACTCTTTAAAGTAGAGACACTACGTGCTGATATACACCTGAACATCAGCAGGAAAGGACTCTTTAAAGTAGAGACACTACGTACTGATATACACCTGAACATCAGCAGGAGAGGACTCTTTAAAGTAGATACACTACGTACTGATATACACCTGAAAATCAGCAGGAAAGGACTCTTTAAAGTAGAGACACTACATACTGATATACACCTGAACATCAGCAGGAGAGGACTCTTTAAAGTAGAGACACTACTGATATACACCTGAACATCAGCAGGAGAGGACTCTTTAAAGTAGAGACACTACATACTGATATACACCTGAACATCAGCAGGAGAGGACTCTTTAAAGTAGAGACACTACGTACTGATATACACCTGAACCTCAGCAGGAGAGGACTCTTTAAAGTAGATACACTACGTACTGATATACACCAGAACATCAGCAGGAAAGGACTCTTTAAAGTAGAGACACTACGTACTGATATACACCTGAACATCAGCAGGAGAGGACTCTTTAAAGTAGATACACTACGTACTGATATACACCTGAACATCAGCAGGAAAGGACTCTTTAAAGTAGAGACACTACGTACTGATATACACCTGAACATCAGCAGGAGAGGACTCTTTAAAGTAGAGACACTACGTGCTGATATACACCTGAACATCAGCAGGAAAGGACTCTTTAAAGTAGAGACACTACGTGCTGATATACACCTGAACATCAGCAGGAGAGGACTCTTTAAAGTAGAGACACTACGTACTGATATACACCTGAACATCAGCAGGAGAGGACTCTTTAAAGTAGAGACACTACGTACTGATATACACCTGAACATC
>NW_027639646.1:37500-50443 GCF_949606895.1 Notothenia rossii
CAAGCATTCCCGATGGTGCAATCACACATAACTGACAGTATAAGTATCATTTTGACAATACAAGCTAAAACTTTGAATATATAAAGTGACTATAATATGTATAAATGTTTCCGATACGTTTTGAATGAAGGCGAAGAATCACCTTTAAAACAATACTTTTCCCAGGATTCTCGTGTGTGAATGTCCCGCAGTAGTTGAACTGATTACTTGCGTTGATCCAGAATGTTGTTGTTTATTGATCTGATGTGTTCCTCTCCCCTCAGTGGATCTTCTTCAGATGCTAGAGATGAACATGACCATCGCCTTCCCAGCAGCCCCTCTGCTCACCGTCATCCTGGCCCTCGTCGGTAAGTCCACATCCGTGAAATCAAGTCCTGCATTCATTTCCTGAGTGGAGGCAGTGGAGGTGGCCTTATCGTGAGTAGAGGAAGTCATATACTGAGGTCGATTTCAATTCAAGATGAAAGGCTTTTATTGTCCTTTGTACTTAGCTGCAGTGTAGCTATGACAACGCAAATCTGAGGTCACAGGCTCCTCCAACAGTGCAACACAATAACACAGATAAACAGAAAAAATAGTGCAAGTAAATACAAATAGAATAGAAATAGTGCACTAAGAGTCGATGTACAAGTGATTGGAATATGATCTATTAGATCAATAACTTCTAAGTAGCAGCCAGATGAATGTCATGGATGTTATTTCAAAGTTCAGGTGTTTAATAGTCTTATTGCCTGCGGGATGAAACTGTCCCTGAGTCTGGTGGTTTTAGTCCTGATGCTGCGGTAACGCCTGCCGGACGGCAGCAGACTGAACAGTTTGTGGCTGGGCTGGTGGGGGTCTTTCATAATGTTGAGGGATTTCTTCCTGAGCCGCTGGGAGTAAAGGTCCTCCATGGAAGGCAGCTCCGTCCTGGTGATGTGCTGTTAAGATATAGCAATGAAAATGTAAGGCTCTTCAACAATGCAACATGAATGTATATAGGTCAAATAAAACAAATACATCAAATACAAAATGTATTCAAATGCAAGAGAATGTTTTGAGAGTGCAATGTACAAAATAAAATAGAGCAAGAAGAGGTTTGAGGAGGTGGTTAGTCATGTCTGGTCGGAGGTTTTCATGACCAGATTTGAGGGCAGTCATGTCGTGAGTGGAGGAATTTATAGTCCATGTAGAAGAACTTACAACCAGAGTGTAGTTACTCATGTTCCAGATGAAGGTCGTCATGGTGGTTGTGAAGGTGGTAGTCAAGGTGGTTGTGAAGGTGGTAGTCAAGGTGGTTGTGAAGGTGGTAGTCAAGGTGGTTGTGAAGGTGGTGGTCAAGGTGGTAGTCAAGGTGGTAGTGAAGGTGGTAGTCAAGGTGGTAGTCAAGGTGGTTGTGAAGGTGGTGGTCAAGGTGGTAGTCAAGGTGGTAGTGAAGGTGGTAGTCAAGGTGGTTGTGAAAGTGGTAGTCAAGGTGGTTGTGAAGGTGGTTGTGAAGGTGGTTGTGAAGGTGGTCAAGGTGGTTGTGAAGGTGGTAGTCAAGGTGGTTGTGAAGGTGGTCAAGGTGGTTGTGAAGGTGGTCAAGGTGGTTGTGAAGGTGGTGGTCAAGGTGGTGGTCAAGGTGGTAGTCAAGGTGGTTGTGAAGGTGGTAGTCAAGGTGGTTGTGAAGGTAGTCAAGGTGGTTGTGAAGGTGGTAGTCAAGGTGGTAGTCAAGGTGGTTGTGAAGGTGGTAGTCAAGGTGGTTGTGAAGGTGGTCAAGGTGGTTGTGAAGGTGGTCAAGGTGGTTGTGAAGGTGGTGGTCAAGGTGGTGGTCAAGGTGGTAGTCAAGGTGGTTGTGAAGGTGGTAGTCAAGGTGGTTGTGAAGGTAGTCAAGGTGGTTGTGAAGGTGGTAGTCAAGGTGGTAGTCAAGGTGGTTGTGAAGGTGGTAGTCAAGGTGGTTGTGAAGGTGGTAGTCAAGGTGGTTGTGAAGGTGGTGGTCAAGGTGGTGGTCAAGGTGGTTGTGAAGGTGGTAGTCAAGGTGGTTGTGAAGGTGGTAGTCAAGGTGGTTGTGAAGGTAGTCAAGGTGGTTGTGAAGGTGGTAGTCAAGGTGGTTGTGAAGGTAGTCAAGGTGGTTGTGAAGGTGGTATTCAAGGTGGTAGTCAAGGTGGTTGTGAAGGTGGTAGTCAAGGTGGTTGTGAAGGTGGTGGTGAAGGTGGTGGTGAAGGTGGTGGTCAAGGTGGTTGTGAAGGTGGTCAAGGTGGTTGTGAAGGTGGTTGTGAAGGTGGTCAAGGTGGTTGTGAAGGTGGTAAAGGTGGTGATGAAGGTGGTGGTGAAGTTGGTGAAGGTGGTTCTGAAGTTGGTCAAGGCGGTTGTGAAGGTGGTCAAGGTGGTGATGAAGGTGGTGGTGAAGGTGGTCAAGGTGGTTGTGAAGGTGGCTGTGAAGGTGATCAAGGTGGTTGTGAAGGTGGTCAAGGTGGTCATGGTGGTGGTGGTCAAGGCGGTGGTCAAGGTGGCTGTGAAGGTAGGTGGTGAAGGTGGCCACTGAAAGAATGGTTTATTATCGGGAGATAAAAAAAATGGATTCCTGTCATCAGACTTTGTCCTCTTCAAGTCTCCAAGTTCAAATCTGAAGCCTGTGATTGATTGGCTGTTTAGTTGAATCCTAACCTTCTGATGTCACTTCCTGTCTTCAGGCATGGAGGCCATCATGTCTGAGTTCTTCAACGACACGACGACGGCTTTCTACATCATCCTCATCGTCTGGTTGGCCGATCAGTATGACGCCATCTGCTGCCACACGAACACCAGCAAGCGCCATTGGCTGAGGTCAGTCACATGACCAACCACACAGCGATGACACTGTTTAATCATAACTGGGTGTTTACGGTTTATTTATTTGATTTGTTATTTTATCTTTCTTTTTGTGATCACATTTTTATTTGATCTGAGGGACCGTGGGGGTTGATAGGTTTGTGAGATATGGGGGGGCCAGGTGGTGGAGGGCTTTGTAGGTGAGGACCAGAATTGTTGTAAGCTAAAAATAATAACAATACTACAGACAAACAGAAATAAAAAAAACAAGAAATAAAATAAAAACAACCCTCCCTCCACACACACACACACACACACACACACACACACACACACACACACACACACACACACACACACACACACACACACACACACACACACACACACACACACACACACACACACACACACACACACACACACACACACACACACACACACACACACACACACACACACACACACACACACACACACACACACACACACACACACACACACACACAGTGTTATTTTATCTTTTCTTGATTACCATTTATTTATTTTTTGTTTGTTTTTTAATAACAAATGTATTTTGGATGGTGGATGTAAAAAGATAGTCTTTTATATTTGTCTTATCAAATATGACATATATATATATATATTGTAGTGATAATGATATAATCTATTTCTCATGTTAATGTATATTGTATCTCGACATACATTTAGATGTATTGCTCTGATATTAATGTTATATATATTTGTATTGGGGTGTATTTATTTGTTAAACACCAACAAGAAACAATATGTAAATAAATGGTTAAATAAAATGTTGAATATTAAATAATGCTAGCGAACTGCTATGTGCGCTGCCGCAGAGTGAACGTGACAGTGGAGTACAAATAAATGTTATTTAGTTTTTGGGAGAAGGGGTGTAATTAGGTAGATCATTTATTTATATATAATTAGTTGTACTGCTTAAGTTTGTACAGTATCATAATTATCTTGTTTCATTTCATTATTGTTTTACATGTTCAAAATGAATCAAATCAAGTGTTTTATTTGTAATACTCACGTATATCTTCTCTGTTTCTCAGGTTCTTCTATCTGTACCATTTTGCCTTCTACGCGTATCACTACCGCTTCAACGGGCAGTACAGCAGCCTGGCTCTGGTCACTTCCTGGCTCTTCATCCAGGTGCTTTTTCATTATTGTTTTATTATTTACAAGCTGGGGCGGGAGCTGGGGGGGGAGCTGGGGCGGAAGCTGGGGCGGGAGCTGGGTCGGGAGCAGGAGCTGGGGCGGGAGCTGGGGCGGGAGCTGGGTCGGGAGCTGGGTCGGGAGCTGGAGCTGGAGCGGGAGCTGGGGCGGGAGCTGGGGCGGGAGCTGGGTCGGGAGCTGGGTCGGGAGCTGGAGCTGGAGCGGGAGCTGGGGCGGGAGCTGGGGCGGGAGCTGGGTCGGGAGCTGGGTCGGGAGCTGGAGCTGGAGCGGGAGCTGGGGCGGGAGCTGGGGCGGGAGCTGGGTCGGGAGCTGGGGCGGGAGCTGGAGCGGGAGCTGGAGCTGGGGCGGGAGCTGGGGCGGGAGCTGGGTCGGGAGCTGGAGCTGGAGCGGGAGCTGGGGCGGGAGCTGGGGCGGGAGCTGGGTCGGGAGCTGGGGCGGGAGCTGGAGCGGGAGCTGGAGCTGGGGCGGGAGCTGGGGCGGGAGCTGGGGCGGGAGCTGGGTCGGGAGCTGGGTCGGGAGCTGGAGCTGGAGCGGGAGCTGGGGCGGGAGCTGGGGCGGGAGCTGGGTCGGGAGCTGGGGCGGGAGCTGGGTCGGGAGCTGGGGCGGGAGCTGGAGCGGGAGCTGGGGCGGGAGCTGGGGCGGGAGCTGGGGCGGGAGCGGGAGCTGGGGCGGGAGCTGGAGCGGGAGCTGGGGCGGGAGCTGGAGCGGGAGCTGGAGCGGGAGCTGGGGCGGGAGCTGGGGCGGGAGCTGGGGCGGGAGCAGGAGCTGGGGCGGGAGCTGGAGCGGGAGCTGGGGCGGGAGCTGGGGCGGGAGCTGGGTCGGGAGCTGGGGCGGGAGCGGGAGCTGGAGCGGGAGCTGGAGCGGGAGCGGGAGCTGGGGCGGAAGCTGGAGCTGGGTCGGGAGCTGGGGCGGGAGCTGGAGCGGGAGCTGGGGCGGAAGCTGGAGCTGGGTCGGGGGCTGGGGGGGAAGCTGGGGGGGGAGCTGGGTCGGGAGCTGGGGGGGACGTAGAGGCTGAATCATCATGTTAATCACATAGCTATGACTGTCACATAGACTGCCTCAAACAGTCCTGATGCTCTGCTAGGTAATCACACATCCTCATGTTCACAGCTACAGTTGATACCTTTGTTAGCATGTTACTCTCAGATTGGAAGAGGACATTCAATGTTTTCCAAACAGCTACAATGTTAGCATAGCTCTGATCAACAAAATTCTGACTTTGAAGAATGGAAGTAGTCATCACATACAGAGCATCAACTAGTTCCTGAACAGTGTCCTTCACATGCTGATATCCAAGAGAGGGAGTTACACAGTCACAAGATGGAGGGATAGAAAGCAGTATTCAATGTTTATGATGGAAAATATGACTAATTAATCATACAGCTTAATACATTTTCTTAATATATATTTGTATTAATAATTAATAATCAGTTATTCTTCTAAACATTTGTATTTATCTTTTGTTTGTCATTCATTACATTCATTGTGTCTTCTGTTATAAACATTCTTAACACAATATTAAACAGTAATATCAACTGAAAACATATTTTTAAAGCATTTTAAAAGTGATTTCTGTCGTTATAATATTATATAATTTTGAACAGTAATATGAATAATTAACATATATTTTTAGCATTTTTGAAAGCTACTTATGCATTAATAATATTATATATAATACTCAACAGTAATATTATCAATAAAAATATTTATATTCATATATATAAACAACAATATTTGCTACATCCGTGCTCTCATCCAGCTGCAGAGCGAAATATTCACTAGCTCTCACTTGCTCCAAAAGCTGAGCAGATACTCAGTTTCACTCTCAGTAGCATCAGCTCGATTCTGATTGGCTTGAAGGGCGGTCGTGTGATTTAAAAATAAAATATTAATACATTTAAAAAATATATTAAAAGATTGGCATCAAAGGACACATGGATTGATAGATATGCAGTTATTAATAACATCTAAAAAAAAAATGTAACTTAAAAAAAATTCCCCTTTCCCTCAAACTTTGCGTGACCCCCCTGGTGTCCCCTGGCGGCCCCCCGGGGGGTCGGGACCCCCACTTTGAAAAACACTGTTCTAGGTAATCATACATCCCGTCATGTACACAGCTACAGTTGGGATACCTTTGTTAGCATGTTACTCTCACATTGGAGGAGGACATTCAGTATGTTCCAACACTACCTTCTTGTTAATTATTTATTATTTTAAGCTGCTATCTCAATAAGCCTTTGAATCCTTAAATCGTCGCCTTATACCTAACCTCCTAACTTCCTAACATCCTAACCTCCTGACTTCCTTCTTGTCCTTTCAGCACTCCATGATCTACTTCTTCCACCACTACGAGCTCCCGGCCATCCTGCAGCAGATCCGGATCCAGGAGATGTTGCTCCAGAACCAGCAGGCGGGTCAGAACAACCAGACGGCTCTGCAGGACAACCTGAACAACAACCTGAACAACAACCAAAATAATGCTGCTGCTAACGATGCTAACGATGCTGCTGCAGCGCCCGAAAACAACACCGACAACCCTCCAGGACCAACTGCTGATCAACCAGAGACCCCAGCGGACCCCCTCGCCTCCCCTTCCTCCCCAAATGCAGCAGCTGTGGGAGGAGAGGTGAGGTCCGAATTGAACTGGGTTTCTCAAACGGCCGCTATTATCACTGAAGCTTTGTCTTCTTCTAACCAGCCTGTAGGAGGAGAAGAATTAGCAGCAGCAGCAGCAGGAGCAGGAGGAGAAGCGTTGGATGTTGTTGAGATTAAACCCAAAGTGGGAGGAGCCTCACCCGAGTCTGACCCCCCCCTGAAGGAGGAGGAAAAGGAGGAGGAGGCGCCCCCCATCCCCAAAACTGACTGTCCCCCCCCTCATAGTGCCGGTACAGACTGCAGAGCAGAGAGTCCGTCCTGAGAGGAAAACAAAACCCAGTCCTCAGGCTCTCAGGATCAGGGGCCATTTTATTATTTTAAAAACATCTGATGGATTAGTTCCCAACCTGAGGCCACACAGGAAGTGCATTTTAGTTAATTTCTCCTCTTCAAATTAAAAAGAAAGGAAATGTTTTGGTTAAACTGCTTCTAGGAAACATGAATCTGAGCGTCATCTGCATTTAAAGTGATTTATTTTAGGAAGGAAGCCAAAACAACGGGAAGGTTTCGGATGAGTGAAACATGATTGATTAATTATTCATCAGTAATTGATTAATAACTGATCAGTAATTGATGATCAGATAAATGATTGATTAGTTGTTGATCAGCCCTGATTCTGACAGACTGAAGCACAAACCTGTTTTCTGTTTCATTCTGCTTTTATTTTGAAGAAAAGACTCTTTGAGAGCAGGAAGTGGACGGATGCCTTATCATTGATCCTTCAGAGACGCTCAGCAGCGGAGCCAGCTGATTGGTTGTGCAATATGATGCCGTCATACCTCAGGCTCCGCCTCCTACCTTCAATGTGGTGCGTTCTGGTGGTGCGTTCAGGTTCCCCTCGTCTGCTTGTAAATGTCAGTCTGTTTGCTTCTGTCGTCACGTCGTCACAGCTTAAGGCAAATACACACAACTCCTGTGGTTCAGTCTTGGGTCCCTGAATGCACCATGAGCTGGGGTACCTGAACGCACAGCAGGCTGATGTGAAGGAGGCGGAGCCTGCAGTGTGACATCACAGGAACTGAACAAAGTGATGTGGGGGGGTATTTTTCTTCTTCGTGCCTCTGCTGGATGACTGTAGCCTCGTTAGCTGATCTGAAGCCTGAAACTCATCAAACTGTATTTAACTGTCCAGTAAACCAGTGCAGCTGTTTGCACACAGACGTGGGTTGTTGTTGTTCTTGTTTTTGTTATTATAACTATTATTTCTGTCTGTATTTAAACCTCAGATAGCTAATGAGGTTGAGGATGTGCTAAGAGTTTATTTGACAGTTTTTTTCAGACAAATGTGACCATCATTATAAATCAACTAAAAGAAAAGAATCCTTATCAAAGTTTTAATATTTTGAAGTTGGAATATTACAATAAATTAATATTTAAAGGTTTCAATATACAAACTTTTCTCAACGGTCTTTGTTCTGGATTTTTTTTTTAGACTAAATATTAAAAACTTTCTTTAAAAAAAACTTTTTAACACTTTTCATAATTACACAACTTTTCTAAAACTATGAAGTCATACCATAATAATTAATAAAAAGGTCAAAGATTCATATATTATATTTTATAAAACAATATACTATAACTTTAAAAGTTGCAGTTTCATAGTATAGTATGTGATAAGAAGAAATAGGCGGTAAAATGTGTCAAAAAGTCATAGTCAGTATAACGTTTGTGTAATAAGTCATAAAAGGCAGAGTATAACATGCAAAAAAAAATTCTAAAAGTTGTATTTGAAAAAACATTTGAATTAGTAAAATATGTCTTAAAAATTAGTGAAAAGTGAAAGTTCCAGATATTTTTGGTGTGAACGCAAAATCCCAGGAACTATTGGAACTATTCCTGGGAAAAGTGCTCCGGTGTGAAAGCACCTATGCATGAAAGTAACACATGTGTCACTTCCGGGCAAAAATGACGGCAGCTGGCGAAATGACAGCCTCGCCTACTGATTTTAATTTAACCATATATCGAGCCCGATCGTCGATTTCAAATGATGTAATGTAATTGTTTGCCTGTCTGGCCATCGTAATCGGACTCTTTGAAGATCCAAACATACACGGTTTTCTTACATTTCTGATCGGATTGGTAAAAACTTCAGAATTTTTATTGACCGCCAATGAAATGACAGCGTTGTTTTCCCCTAAAAGTGGGCGGAGCCGTACTTTTCGCCCGGAAGTGACGTAGGTGTTACTTTCATGCATAGGTGCTTTCACACCGGAGTACGTTTCCCAGGAATAGTTCCGATAGTTCCTGGGATTTTGCATTCACACCAAAAAATATCTGGAACTGTAACTTTTTTTCGGGAACCTTTTCGCCCCTTTTCAGTCCCTGCTAGAGAGGTGGGACTTTCCTGGGGAGGAAAAGGTTCCAATTTCTGATTGGCTGGGGGAATTGCAAACCACGCACGCCCTGTAAAACTCTGAAAAGTTTTGTGAAGCCGTCATTTTATTTGCTCGCATTAGCATTATTAGCATTAGCATTAGCCCAGCGCACCAACGGAGAGTGACTAACTTATGGCAACACAAAATAAAACGTGGGAGTGGTGGAGTGATGAGGAGGTGTCTGCGCTTCTGGCGATTTACCCGGGGGGCTCAGGGACTTCGGGTGGCAGTATATGCCGTGAAGTTGTTTGCGGCCTGCCAGTAAACACAAAGCAGAAGAAGTGAAGTCAGCGGCTTCATTTTGCTGCATTTGCGTAATCCTCCCTCATGGACTTATTCCGGTGTGAACGCGATCTACTAGATATTTCCAGGAATTAAGAGTTCCTGGAAATATTCCTGGGAAAAGTACTTAGTGTGAAAGCGCCTAATGTAGGAACTGAAATCTGAGCATCATCTACATAGAGATTTATTTAAAGTACGAAGCCGACAAAACAGTAATCAGTAATTAAACATCAGTAATGAATCCGTAATTGATTGATAATTGATCAGAGCTAGATGATTGAATAGTTGTTGGTCAGTTATTGATACATAATTGATCAGGTAAATGATTGATCATTAGGCGCTTTTTTTTTGGTTTATTTAGTGATTGAATATTATTGTATTCTCTTTTTTCGGAGTTACACTTTGCAGACGGTCCCTGAGCACTCGTTTCTACTCCGGCTGCAGATAGAGACCAATGTAATGTGTCCAGCTCGGAGGACGGCGCGTATTGGCTTTTTTTTTAAATCAAAATGTGATTGTAGTTCGTTGTCAACCTTACCACTGTACTTAGGAGACGTCATTTGTGTCTGAAGCACGTTTTGTTCATGAGTTATTGATCCGTGAAATCAGAATCTCCCAATATCATTCCAACTTTACTGAACTAAGCCAGAAGACCGTCTCATTTTGTAGACCGCTTGGTTTACTGTTCCTTCACTTTGTTTGTATATTTATGTACATTTATTGTGGACGAAAGACTTAGCGTGAGGAAAGGCAAGTGTGGCGTGAGTGCGTGAGATATGGGTTAATTGCGTGACTCTCACGCTCGATGCGTGAGTGTTGGCAGCCCTGCCCAAGATTAGCCTCCTTTAGCTTAGCGGTGGTGACGTGAAGTCATGTGACCGTGCTGTAGTTCCTTTATAGCCCAACATTAGCCACCTTTACCTTAGCAGTGTCGAGGTGAAGTCATGTGACCGTGCTGTAGTTCCTTTATAGCCCAACATTAGCCACCTTTAGCTTAGCGGTGGTGACGTGAAGTCATGTGACCGTGCTGTAGTTCCTTTATAGCCCAACATTAGCCACCTTTAGCTTAGCGGTGGTGACGTGAAGTCATGTGACCGTGCTGTAGTTCCTTTATAGCCCAACATTAGCCACCTTTAGGTTAGCGGTGATGACGTGAAGTCATGTGACTGTGCTGTAGTTCCTTTAAAGCCTAACATTAGCCACCTTTAGCTTAGCGGTGGTGACGTGAAGTCATGTGACCGTGCTGTAGTTCCTTTATAGCCCAACATTAGCCACCTTTACCTTAGCAGTGTCGAGGTGAAGTCATGTGACCGTGCTGTAGTTCCTTTATAGCCCAACATTAGATTTCTGGTGGTGTTAGTATGTGGAGATTATTCTGCTGAACAAAACATTTTAGTATCAAACACTGGTAGTTTCCCTTGCTACTGTCTAAGTGCTAAACTAGGCTAAGCTAAACTAGCAGTCCTGGACACAGAGATGACATTAATAATATCTAAAGTGAAAGAAGAACAGAGGATTTAGTCAAATGTCAGACAGTGCCTTCAAGTTGAAAGTTATTATTTTATAATTCTAATAATTCATCAGTGCAAACAGTAGTGTGTAGCTTTAGCAGCTAGCTGTAGTTAGCATCCGTGTTGTGAATAAAACAGTGAAGATCATGAAGACTGCAGCTCTCAGTCTTTATGATCCTCTTTGTCTCAGAGGTTTAAAAAAACATTTAAACCTTCAGATAATTCATCACAAACACTTACAGTTGTTATGATCCACTAAACAACCCGGACCACTGAATTTCTTTGTTATTGTTAAATCGGTTTTAAAACTTTAAATGGAAAGCTGTTGAAGATGTGTTTATTACAAAGGAAGTAAAAAGAAACCTTTGAATAAGTGTTTTTTAAATGTAAAATATAACAATATTTGGACATTTACGAATAAAAAGAGTGTCAAACAGGGTATCAACAGGTTTTAATGGATAATTTGTACAGAAAACATTTATATAAAACTTTAAATAAAAGGTGTCTCGAACTTAACCATTGAACATGTGTGATCTACCAACACAGTCTCACGGCATTTCATGTTATAGTCACGAAATGTATCCATTGATTCGTGTTCAGCAACACGATTTTCGAATTGTTTTCGTGTCACACGGAACGATTTTAAAAGCATTGTAAATAATAAAAAATTTGAAGGAAAAAGAGATACAAAAAAAATACAGATTTCAGTATTCTGACACAGAACGATTTTCGAAGCAATGTATTTCTATTGGTAGTATGTTTCGTGCCTGCACCAAATAATAACTCATTAGAAGGGAAAAAATACAGATTTCAGTATTCTGAGGCTCTGAGCCCCATTTATTTTCCTCGCGGATGACAAAACATCTCCGACATTATACAATTTAAAATAAAAGGGTTATGCTTAGGGTAAGATATTGAGTAAGAAAATGTTTTTATGAACTACACAGCTTCTGGTCTTCCAAGACCCTACCAGATAAAAAGACGTGGTGCAGGCACAAAATATACTACCAATAGAAATACATTGCTTTTAAAATCGTTCTGTGTGACATGAAAAAAATGCAAAAATCGTGTTGGTGAATACGAATCAATAGATTAAATTAATTTCGTGACTATAACACGAAATGCCGTAAGACTGGGTTGGATCTACATAATGTCTGAATATTGTTGAACAAAAAATAAGTATTTTCCGTAAACTCAATGTGTTTTTAAAGGTAAAAAGAAAAACATTTTCATTGGGACAATTAATATCCAAATTAATGGATTGTCATGTCTTATAACAATTTGCAAATTAAACGCGAAACCATTTAATCCTCAAATCAAAAGTTACTGTGCAGATAATCCATTAAAAACATGAAGATAAATAATACATCATTAATGTTCTAATCAGAGAGTCTGTGACGTTTCTTTAGTAAACCTTAATTGTTCCTATAAAACACAAAGTGGATTTCGCTGCTTTTCTGCAGAGTTCGTCAAAGTCTCATTTCATTTAGTCAGTTTTTGATCCTCTGAGGTCAGTTCAGGTGACCAATGTTTCTGAGACACTTTAGCGCAGTGGTTCTCAAAGTGTGGGGCGCGCCCCCCCTCGGGGGTGCCGAGGCATGCCAGGGGGGGCGCGAGAGACCAGGAGGAAAAATGGTTATTAAAAACAAAAACAAAAATCATAATTTGAAAGATTATTGATTCGAAAATAATATGATTCAGTACTATTACGTCTGGGTCTCTGTGTTTCATTAGAGCTCGGCTCTGTGTGTGTGTGGAACGAGCCATTTTGCGAGAGAGCACCGGTACCGGAGATCGTTGTTGTTAGCTTCTGGTGCTAGCGAGCTACGCTAACGGATGTTTTTCAACAACAAAGTGGAGGAGAGTCGTCTCCTGTCAGACTGAGAGACTCAGTGAGCTAAAGGACTCTCTCAGTGTTACCTCAGTGGGTCTCAAATGTTTTGGTCCCATTTATGTAAACAATTATTTCCGAGGCGCAGGTTTATATGATCATTATAGTTCTAAAAAAATATGAGAATAAATGAAAAACAGGTATGAAATACTATGACAGTAAAAAAAGAATAACGTTTAAAGGGACGATTTGTAAAATATCCATAAAGAAAAAGTAAATCCGTTTAAAGGTCTGGTTCATATGGGTGTTGAGAGAGG
>NW_027639645.1:0-17286 GCF_949606895.1 Notothenia rossii
CTTATAGTAATAATATGCAATTTTAACAAGAGGGAATATGCAAATTGTTCATGAAAGCAGAACACATTGTCAATGTCATGTTTAGAATGAAGTTTTTTCTTTAAACATTTTACTTCAAATATGCAAACTTTATATTTTAATTTATTAACAGAGACTTCATTTATTAACAGAGACAATAAGAACAGCTTGTCTCTACGATTCGCTGGCCCAGGAAGTTGATTCGACTCTTTGCGTAGGCCGCCTGCATCCTGTGCTTCATTGCCATAAACCGCTCTCAAGGTGTCAAAAACCACCAGCGCCTTCTCAAAATTGTGGCTGGAGCTTGTATGCTTTTATTGCCCCATCTAGAATGCATAGTGCACATAGGTCAAAAGTTCAGAATGTTCTATCTAGTTTTGCATGCCTGGTCTCTCACACGTCTGAAAAGACATGATGGAAACATACATCCTTTCTATTTACAGCCAATTTAGCATATTTGTATCAATGGTAAGCTTAATAGAGGTAGGTGAGGTAAAGGTCAGGTCTGACATGGCCACTGTTAGAAACTAAAATCAATGTTTTATGGAATGACTTGGTTTGGACGTACCGTCAGTTTAAAAGCTATTTTATTCTGAAAAAAAACGGAAGTTTTCGCACAATCTTAATGCCAAGCTTTTATTCTGAAAATCCTTCATGAGACATCCAGGGCTCAAAGTTGATATTTTGTTTCTTAAAAGATTAAATCTTTAAAAACATGCTGTTTGCCATTTTTAAAGTTTGATGGAAGAAATAAAAATATAGGTCTCTGACGTGGAGCTTTAGGCTTGCAATGCTTTAAAAAATGTTTTTAGTTGTTTCAGTGAATATTGATGTTAAATTCACAAATTAGTATGAATAATCTGGAGGCGTGTGGCGTAGTGGATAGAGCGTTGGTGTTCGGATCAGGGGGTCACAGATTCAAACCCCACTGCAGTCAGCATGTCGTTGTGTAAAGACACTTCACCTCAAATTGGTAAATCGCTTTGGATAAAATTGTCTAATATGTAATGTAATATAATCTTAAATAAGAACAAGATCTTGAGCATAGACTGTATATATAAATGGACGAAGGATAGGATTCTGCAGAGTTGCCAAGAAGCCCTTTGTAGGCGGAGTCGGCCACTAACGGCTCGACAGTGACGTCAGAGTTCAACTCCCGCCTTCTCCAAATAAGGGCAAAGAGGTGGTGCCGAGGCTGGAATCAAGCAAATATGAATGTTTGCATGACATTAGTTATTTATAGGGCTGGGACTCGATTAAAAAAATTAATCTAATTAATTAGAGGTTTTGTAATTAATTAATCGAAATTAATCTCATTTTTAATCAAATATAAATATTTGACCTGAGAACAGTGAGAAGATGTCAATAAAGGGTGCCGTCACACAGAGGTAATTTGAATTGCTTACCGAGGTCCAATGATCCCCAGCAACACATTCAGCTTTCCCAGTCAGGGCAACACATTCGGCTTTCTCCAATAAATTCCCTTTATCTTCCTTTTCATTGTCATAAAGCTGCTGGATTCTTTTTGTCACTGTCTTTCTGCATGGTAGCTCATATGTTGTGTCAGACGATGCAATCTGTAGTACCTTTTGCAGCCCCTTATCTTCTACCACTTCAAGTGGTCTACAGTCGAGTGCAATCTAGTGAGCTGGTTATTTTTTCAGACGTGGACTGGCCCTGAAACCAGTCATCTGGTTGAGTGTGGGTCATACTTGTCAACCCTCCCGATTTTCGCGGGAGACTCCCGATTTCATTGCCCTCTCCCGGTTTCCTCCCGGGGTCATATTTCTCCCGCATTTCTCCCGATTTCTGACAAAATCAGATTTACACACGACTGTTTCCACTCGGACTTTAATACAGCTACACCATTGTTTGGTTTCCATGGTAACACGTCTCTTTAGTAGCGCGCGCAACTCAAAGTCTGAGAGGATGAGGCAGATATTCACAGAAAACAGAATGAGAATCGACAACTACTCTACTCTCTGCTCACTCCTTTCCTGTAAAATGCAGGTGAAGTCCACACATATGCTCCATCAAGGACGGTGCTACAGGCCGCAAGGCAGTGCACCTACAACTACAATAAGCATGTTAATGTTAATCTAACAGCTCCGGGCATCCACTAGCAATTCAAAAGACAAAATGTATTTAAAGACCAATCTTTATTTGAATGTGCCTCTTAACCTGAGATATTAGTTATACAGTAATAGTATTGACAATCTAAAAAAACTGAGTAACTCAACAGTCAACTTTATATTTCTTATTGTCTACTCTAAAGCATTTATTATTTTCATTTTCCCCCTCTCATATTCAGTGTGGACGGATTGAGACAGCGTGGTGTCCAGAGAGCAGCAGAGACTTCAGGGAGAAACCTCTGTGTGATGGACGTCCTGTCTGTTGGTTTGGAGAGGACTGAGGGTCTTTCCTCTGCGAGGAGGACCAGGCCTGATGGAGGAGCCCATGCTGGGCAAAGCTGATACCAACTGCACAGGCCTAGTCTGTCACGTTATTTGACTAAATTGTTTACTTATACATGTAATAGGTTTACACCTTCTGTCCATATGTGCTTTTTATTTAAAACATGTTTGATTAAGTTTTGGTTCACATTTCAATAAATTGTATTTGTATTTGAACTCCTTTCGTCCATTATTCTTACTGAAAATGTTAGATTACACATTCACATCTGACTGAAGATTTGCCCCATTTATTTGTGACATTGCAAACTCTGCGGCACAAGTGATGTGAAGCTCATAAAGCGAGGCAAATATAAATAATCAGCTGATGGAGTGTAGATGTGGAAATAGCAGCATTCGATCAGCTGACTAAAAGTAGTTTCTGAGTGAATATCCTGTACTGGTATTAAAATCTCATAACATCAGCTTTTAATGTTCCTCTTGGATGTTCTTCTTGACCCTCAGAGAAGGAAAAAATGCTGTGTCTTTCAGGCATGTCCTTTCCTAACAAAAGTGACAGGAAACATAAAACATAATATTGCAGAACAATTGTGTTATTTATGAAAGCGGTGTGTTTGTGTTTTTAGGGGCTGTAGATATAATTATTTCGTAATTGTAATGTTTTTTTTATTTAAACAGTGAGCTACAAAGACAATCAGATTATGAATGAACAGTATGAAGTTCATCAACATTGAAATATATGTTATTATCAAAATAATATTTAACTGTTATCAAAACGTAGTGCAACTGTAGAAGCTTGCTCTGTTGTCTCACTGAAAGAATAACTTTTACCACGTTTTTTCAGACAATATTGAGAGATAAATAGTAGCAGTTCTCACTATGTGTTAGATATCTTTGCCTTCAATACATTACATTAGAAAGCTGACAAAGTCATATTGCTAAATATCTAAATGTAACTTTTTGCATGGAAAAAACCCTCAACTTAACTGATGTGTAGGTGATCCAGTATTTAGTATTGTTTAATGGAATGTATATCAGTGTATTCAAGTCAAAACTTCATTTATTTAAACCAATATCTTTCTTGATTCGTTGTACAGTATGAAAAAAAGAGTCTTTATACCTGTGCTGAAGTTCACCGCTGTGAGGAGTCCAGTTCTGTCTCTCACTCTCTGGTCCAGCCTGTCTGCATCACCTGGAAACCTTAAACAAACAGATATATATGTAAAGTACCATGTGTACAAACAATATAAACTGATTATCTTCTGTTGAACATGTTGGATTGTATATTGTCCGAGTCAGGGTCCTTTTTATTTGACTGTAACTTGGAAGTTGTGTTACCAATTAGGCTTGGGCGGTATCATTTTTTTCATACCGTGACACCTTGCTGACATCATACCGTGGTATACGGTATATGACGGTATGACTTGAGTCGACTTGAGTGAGGTGGCGTTCGGCGGCAAATAGATGTTTCGAATGGTATATTATATATTCGGTGTAAAATGCAGCCCGAGCCGGTAGACGCTCGCAAAGTGCCGCGACGTGCGTGCAAGTGCAAAACAAGGGCTGCATACATGACACATTGTGCAAATGGCACATTTTGAGATCGGATACAGGACGTGTTTGTAGATGTCCGACGTTGTTTCCATTGTGAGCTAAGTTAACAATTTATCATCATACATAAAGATTTTCCGGGAGTAAATACTTGACTTATTGAATAAAGTTTGCTATATTCACTAACTAGTTTGGCAATATTATTCCGTGCATGTGTTAACCTTATTTCCATTTGATTCATTGGATTACTCGCGTGAATGTTTAGCACGTAAATGCTTTCGTTTTTAAAACCGTCCGACCTCGACTACAAAACCATCAACCAGTTGTATAGGATTAAAAAATGTCAACACTCACTCACCCCGTCTTAAACATTCCCAAAGAAGTGCCTCTGTCTCTCGTTGTGCTGGATGAAGTCACTGGCGAAGTCATTGGGAGTAAACCCAAAATAGTCCCAAACAGGCGCAGAGGCATTTTTCTTTTTTACTAGTTCTCCGAGTTCGGGGCCGGCAAATGCTGCCGCCATCTTGCTCAGATCAGCTCTGTGCTGAGCTCTGAGAGCGGGAAAGACGGACTGCCCTCCCCTGCCCTCTGCTGGCGCGTGCTGTGCATTACAACCAATGTCGTCCCTGTCAAAACGTAACGCTTAACACTTGTCTATTTCGTTTTAACCTTTATAGTCTATGATTTTAACTTGGAGGCTACTATTAGCATCGTTAGTACCGATGTAGCTAGCACTCGCTTACACGCTAACCCAAGCCTTAACATTAATTACGTAGCTGATTAAAAATCATTAACACATAAATAAAGTACTCGAATTTCACTTACCGCAAACCGCATTCATGCACCGTCTGTTTTAGCCGCAGAGCGAGTCACAATAGTCCGATATATAAGCATGAAGAACAAACAACCACGGCCGGCTTCAAGTTGTGTTCCCTGGATGAACTGACCAGGCAGAGTCCCTGTAGCTAGCTTCACGGAGCAGCTAGCAGAGAGACAAGAAGCTAGCAGCAGCAGTCACTTGACAGAGCTGTCACTCAATGAGACCATGCCCTAATATATGCATAACTTTAAGGCTTAATATTAATTAAACAGATGAGTTGAGAAAAGATTCACCCCCCCAATCCATATTCATGAAGGGGGGATCTAACTATACAGAGAATATTTTTTTTGAACCACGATGTAAACATGTTTATTTCTGCTGTAAAGTTGGGCATTTTAACATGGGGGTCTATGGAAATTGCTCCCTTCTGCAGACTGCTCCTACTGGCCACTAGATGAATTGCAGTGTGTGGCACTTCCATATTGGTGTCCCGGCTGTTCGGTTATGGCTAGAAAGGATCCGTCTAATGTAAATATGACGTCACGTTCTCTTTCTAACTCTCGTTGTAATCGGAGCGGCTCGGCTGTAATCGGAAAGGGTCGGGGTGGGCGGGACGCGGGAAGATTGCGGGAAGATCGAGAAGAGACGTCGTTCTAACTCTCGTTTTAATCAGAGCAGTGGTAACCACTCAAAGTCCTCAAGAGATAGGAAACGACAGCAGTGTGGGACCTTATTGCGGGAAATTACTGAGCACACATACCACCTACAGGATGAGACGTTCATGTGTACAGTGATATCAAGACTAAATGATCTTTTCGAGGACGTAAAGCAACACACCCCACATGACAGTAGTCTTCCTCTCACCTTCACGCCACCCAAACACAAAAGGCAGAAGAGGACCATAACACCTCTCAGTACCAGCCATCGTAGACACCCTTTTTCAGGCCGGGTGGGTCATAAAGCTGAGGTCATGAGATCCAACTACAGAGTGGACAGCTTGAACAAGATTTTAAAAGCTAAGTCCCCAGAGTCTAATGCGGGAGGAGCAGGCAGGGGTACGAAGAGGAGGATAGATGCTTTAGGTAAGAACAAAGTATATTTACTTTTGCCATCTCCTCTATATTCACAAAACACAGCCAATCATCCATTCCAATCCTATGTGACATGGCACAGTTCATTTCACTCCAATAGAAATTGGTATAAAAGAGACCATTAGTCTTCTCATTGTGCTTATTGCTGTGGATAGGTGTTAACTATTGTTGTTGTATTGTATCATATCAAAAGTTGTTTTCATCCAAGGCACCACCGCCAGGTGAATGTTGGAAGCTTGGAGATGAATGGAGCTGTAAAGAGGTGGTAAGTAAAACAACGTTTTTAATCCATTGCATGTGATTGATGTAGTTATAAAAAGTATATCATAAGCTGTCATTACAGTCTAAATATCTAACAGCAAAAGGAGGAGAGTCTGAGGAGGAGAGGAGATGAGGAGAACAGAGGAGAGGAGACAGCAAAAGGAGGAGAGTATGAGGAGAGGAGAACAGGAGAGGAGAGGAGACAGCAAAAGGAGGATAGTCTGAGGAGAAGATGAGGAGAGGAGAACAGAGGAAACAGGGAAAGCAGAGTAAAGAGCAGAGTTGAAAGAGAAGTTGAAAGCAGAGCAAACAGTAGCAGGAGAAGTAGAGCAAATGTAAAAGTAACTTTGAAAAGTATCAGCAAGAAGATCAGAGTTGCATAATGTTATTTAGTTTTATTCGTTACTGTTATATTAATGTTGTATGTTAATTTTTGTACATAGGATAATAAAGATGATCTTAACCTTGAACTCGATTCATGACCTCATTTCATTATTAAAACCTTAATATCAAATTACAGACTGGATTCAAATTAGGATCTCCAAATGTGTTGATGTAATGTTTGTGATAAACTGAAGGATAAAGTGTTCCTTTATGTGTTGAGAAAATTCCCCTCCCTCTTAAGCCAAGTAAGGTGTTTAAAAAGCCTCTTGGATCAGCTGGAAAATGCATCATCACAAAGCTGAAAACAGCTGTTTCACTTTACTTTTGAAAGATACGACAGAGACAAAGCTACACATATATATTGATATTATAGAATATGATGCATTGCTGCAGATTAAACTACCCAACGGGATATAAAGGTAAACACATCTACAGCAGTAACATGCAACATACATTTTATTGCACCAGGAGCTATCTTGGGACTTTTACTGCAACAACGTTGACTTGCCTGTGAATACAAAATAAACCATAGTGTTGCTGATCTACAGTGTTGTCATTCTTCTTTCAACAGCAAGACCGCTAACAAGTATTTACATACTTAATATAGTTTAGTTTCTCGCCATCCCAAACGTAAACATTCAGCCACGTGACTGCGCTTCCGAGCCGCTCCGATTACAACCGAGTCGGTCCGATTACAACGAGAGTTAGAACGAGAACGTGACGTCATATTTACATTAGACGGATCCTTTCTAGCCATAACCCGGCTGTTCCCCAGATTTTGCCGGTTGATCTTGAGCCATGATGCCTGTTTTTAAACTACAGAAACATTCAGAATGCACGACGATTCCTGCAAAGGTTTTGTAATGGACCCCTACTCTTAATTTGTAAAGTAATAATAATAAATGTGAATGATTGAGCTCATAAGTGTCCTGACTGGCCCTCCTAATGTCCTTTAAAAGTCAATGATGATCATTGTGAAGGGGTGTCCAGCCCATATCAATAACATACCAAACTACATAGGCTAATGTGAGATTCAGAAATTAGCTTTAAAATCATGTTTTCATGTTATAGTAGGCCCTACCTTACATGAACCTGTTTGAAACTTTAATGACCCCATGAGGTGATTATTTATATCTTAAAACCTTTAACAATTATATTTAGCAACAAGTGCTCCAACTCATACGACCAAATAGGTCGATTTTTCAAGCCCTTATGACCAAGGTTGTTTGTTCAAGTGCTTATTACGACCTATAATCACGTTTTAAAGTTTTTGACCTCTAGTGCTCCCGTTGAAAGCAAACGTTACAGAGGGTGGTTTATTCACAAATAACCCTCTCTGGAAAATCTTAAATTGTAGGATAGTTTGGCCGTGAAAATGCTTTTTGATTAGAAGTGTATAATTGTACTTTTAGAATCCACGTCCTGTGTATGTGTAGGATCTATAGTTTGTTAGATATTACGAAGATGATTTGAGGTTTCGTCATGAGAACGTGTATATGCGACAGCTTCCATGTAAAGTTAGCGTCAACCCTCACAGGCTGAAAACAGTTTTTCCGGTCTCGAAGTTTTCATAAAAAAACCAATGATCAAATTATTTAACAGTGATATCTGCAGTATTCATCCACTAAAAAATATCAGTTCATCCTTGTTAATTACACAACATTAATTGTGTACAATGCTTTTGTGTTTTTCCCATAGTTTTTCCCCTTTCGATTCTGAGAGACACATTTATTTTTTCAGAGGTTTTGATAGGCTAAAACATTGAACTACCCATAATCCTGGATGTTTTAGCCGCAATGCACGTCGGGATATGGTGTTTATGCAATATGAAATCGGAAAACTTTTTTTTTTTTTAAATAATACTTTATTCCGATTGTTCTTGCTTTTCTCTTTGGAAGTCATCACATAATGGCATTGTAATACACGGTCGGCTACATTAAATATTACACAATTGCCGTAGTTCTTTATTTGAGCCCTGATGAGAAGACTTCTGGACAAACTGGAAGAAATGCCGCCGAAACTGAATATGTGACGTGTATCATAAATATATCAGCAATTAAACAAGATCTTCCATTTATTTTCACACAATACGTCTACTTGCAGTATCAACATTAATTCGGTTGACTTTTATATTTGATCCAATTGGTAGATAGGCTATATTTACACCATAAAGTGCACAGCTGATAGAAAGGGACTTGAAGTTTTTAAAGATATTACTGATTTTCTTTGAATTAAAGAATGTAATATACTGAGTTGAGAGAATAGTCAGGGGTTTTGGGTAATGGGAGACACATCTATGGAATCAGAATTTCAATAGTTGATATTATTATGTTGTATTAACCCTTTGGAGTCCTGGGCTAATTTGGCCGTATTCGCATACTTTTGATTTGTCTTACTAAACCCCATTAAGAAATGTTTGGCATGTCAATGTTTGGTATCTTTTTTTTTTAAGGACAACTTCAGCTATATAACCTGATAGTTATTTCTTTCATTTTGAGATACTATATGAACATTTTTGACCCAAAATCACAAAAAAACGTAAAAACAGATTTTGAAAATGATGTTATTTTTCATATAGGTAACAGAAACATACACAACGAAACCATTTGAAAGCTGGAAATATATACATGGGATGTCACTATGATAATGTGAAATTTTGATTCAGGTAGCATGAACCTATATACACATTTTATGAACAAATAACAGGTGTATCCATAGGCTTTTTTTCCTCATTTCTCAAGTTCTGTCAACAGTGACACGGTAGGCACAACAAAACATTTAAAAGCTTAAATAATGTACATGGGATTTCATTCTGATAAGGCAAAAGTGTTATTATAAATATAACACAAATATATATATACACATTATGTACAAAAATCTGTTTTTTGTGTCTTTATCTGTGCCATGCTTCAAAGCAGTTTCTGTCAACTACGACACAGAGGGCAACATCACAGGCTCCTCCTCCATGTCAAAAAACAAGCTTATAGCTTGACTCACGTTCAGAGTTCTCTTCATCATAGTTGAATCTTCAATCTTCAGTATTTTCCGTTTCATAAGATGATAAAATACGGCGAAGATATTAAAATGTGTGCTTCCATTATTCATACTTTTGAAACATATTTGTATTAACTTTATATCATTGTATCTCCGTGTTTACTGGGTCTTTTTGCATGAAACAAAGAGTGGCATATAGTTTCAAGCCAGTACTTTCGACAGAAATACACATACATCCTGTTGAGCAGGATCTACAGTTTCCAGTATTTTCCGTTTCGTAAAATGATCAAATACAGCAAAGATATTCAAATATGTGCTTCCATTTTTCATACTTTTGAAATGAATTAACTTTATATCATCGTATCTCCTTGTTTACTGGGTATTTTTGCATAAAACAAAGACTGGGATATAGTTTCAAGCCAGTACTTTCAACAGAAACACACGGCAATGTTTTCCGGACTGTTGTTTTTATGCGGCACCGGCTTGAACAGGTCATGTGATCTGATCACACCGGCGTCACGGTCAACTCCAAAGGGTTAACTAGACCACTGGTTTTTTAACCCGCACCGCCTAGTGGTTAAATCACGTTATTTAATTTTTTTGTTAAATAACGGTGTTGTGTACCGTCTTGATGCGGCTGCAGCTGGGTGATATTGGAATTCTCACTGTATGTATACAGTCGCTGTTAAACACTTCCGCCAACTCCGGTATCGATGAAGCAGCATGTCCTGCTCCGGGCTGTCCTCAGACTCACCACCAGAATCAGCTCCGATTAGACCTTTCTGAATCCCGATAGGATGGTGTCGGTCGTCACTGAAGCCCATGCTGTGTCGATCCATCCCACAACATCCTGGAAAGTTAGGTGACGCATCCTCCCGGTAGCTGTGACTTTTTTCTTCTTCTGTGGTACAGCAGTTATCAGTTATCACAATTGTTACCATCTATTGGCCGGAGTTTGAACGCAGTCAGACAAAATTCAATATATAAGTCGCTTCGGAGTATAAGTCGCAGGACCATACAGACTATACAAAGAATTTGATTTACAGTCCGGAAAATACGGTATGCAATATTAGCTTTAGAGTATTATTTTGCATCATTCCAAAATGACCAGCCAACAAAATGTGCATTAACTGTCTAAATCTAGTTATATAAAAATATCTAAAAATATATACATATGGATCATCGTTGGTGACATTGGCTAACTGGGAATGTCATCATTTAAGCTTCTGGTTTTGACAATATGTGACCCGCTCTATCGAAATCAGTCGGAAGTCGCAACGGCTCATTTCAAAATAAACGTGGATTTGGGTAAAGAACTATTTTTTCGGGGTTCGGGTGTTTTGTTTGATTTTAAACAAACAAAGTCTTGGCTTTCAGAATATGACACTTTTATTTCCAAACTCACACCATTTATAGTTTGTAAAGGTAAGATGACAGGCAATCTGCTCTTCCGCAGCGCCGCCCCCCCTCCCTCCCGCTGAAATTATGAATGTAAGCGTAGAGTAATCATAAATAACACGGCAGGGTCCGTTACAGTTTGTTTTCATCTGATTTCAATTAAACAAAGTCTTGGCTTTCAGAATATTAAACTTGCTTCGGCAAATTCAGATGATAAATACAACTTTGAAGCTTGTAACGGCATAATTACAAGCGGAGAACGGAGTAATGCAACGTCACAGCAGGCATAACAACAGCCGGTGTTTCTCGTGAGGGTTTTCCCAGAGAAACAAACGCAATACACACAAACGCAAAAATAGACAAACACACACACACGTATACACACACACACACACACACACACTCGCCGGCTTCCCCCAGACCAGTAATCCAAACGAAAATATCTTCCCTCCGTAGTATTGTGATCATTTACTCCGCTAATAACCAATCAGATCGATGGATTCCAGAGAAGAGGAAACTTTGAAGGCCTTTTTCTCAAAATGATGACTCGTTGACAGTCATTATATAATGTGACAGATTTCGCTTAATATTCTGAGTACAAAAACAATCCTGATATCATTAGAAAGCTAGGAATCTTCTCTTTCCAGCAGTGTATACAACTCAAAATGTGTCTTCGGGTCAATGCGACTGATTTTGATAGAGCAGGTCACATATGGCGTATCACTGCATTCATCAAAGCATATAGAGGAAGTTTTTTCCTAGCAGTAGCTTTACCTGTCGACCTAAGCTCACAAGGGGTAAGGTGAGATCTCAACTCACTACAGAGCATGTCTCACATAGGAGGAATGTGTGGCAGTGACTTAATAAAGGCTCTCTTCTAAGGGTGAATGGCTTATAGCTCTTCCCTGTTTGATACAAGATTTGCAAACTGCCAGCATTAAAGGCCAGCACTTTATCTCTGATATGCTTATATCAGGTTACGGCCCGTCTACACTACAGGCATCGAAAAATGCTTTCAACGCTTCGCCCATTCACTTGAATGGGGTGACGTAGAAGATTTGTAATCTTCGCCGAACTGCATTGTGGAGAGCATGGCATGGCTTTGCAAGCATCACGAGCATCTATCGGCATCAAAAGTTGAACAATGTTCAACTTTTGAGGCTCGATGCTTGCCATCAGCCAATCAAATCCAGTTTAAGCAAATCCCGCCAGTACAAGTGCAGCCAATCAAACCGCGTGCAAGCTGGGAGAGCCAGACCGCAGTTAATTTCCTCATATTCCAAACGAGATATTACGGTAGCAAATCACCCAGTTCTTTACGACCAGAACTATTTACCGGGATGCAAACCGGAGGAACCAGGCATGGAGGGAGGTGGCAGAGACAGTGGGTGAAACTGGTAGGTTTTTCGCCTGTTTGGAGAGTTTATATCCACTTTACTTCGTTTTAACATTGCTATTGCTTTGTATGTCGGGGGCGGGAGATTCATGTGATTGGTTGTTGGTCGTGTTGCTCGCAAAAAATCGCCAAGCTTCAGACACGCCCAGCTTCAAGATTTTTTTATGCCTGTAGTGTAGACGGGCCGTTAGCCACACCACTAAAGCATGGTACAGTTCTATAGCCATCAGGGTTAAGGGTTAATAGCCATAGGTGATAGTATGATGCAGCATTTATTATAATCTCCTTTCGCTTTTCACCTGGTATGATCTGAGTATGTCCCTCTACAGTACATAATGGGGCAAAGGGCTGCATGGTCTCTTTTTACCCCCTAGCCTTAGCAGCAGGCTGGTGCGACACAGCAGCATTTTTTCTCTTCACCACCTTGTTTTGTTAAGTTTGGATCTGTAGACAGATTGAGCCCTTATGTTTTGGTAGTTAAGGGGGAGCCACATTTGTGGTTGCCCCGCAGTCCTTTTCCTTTTGTAAAGCCTGCCTTAAATGATTTTTTGGCCACTTGGGGACACTGCATCAGCACAACAGTGACATATCCCTCGATGGCATTTTTTTAATTTGTGGACACAAATAACTCCGTTTTTTGGAAACCAGGGGGTATTGATCACATATCCATCACAACATGTGTCCACCCTACCACCCCACAACCAGTTACTGGTATGTTGCCTCAGGCCAACATTGTGCACAAAGGGTTTTCAAACACCAATGTTTTCTACAAAAAATAAGCAGAGAGAGGAAAACAGTCATACATGCATTAAAAAAAAGTTTGTGTGTGAGTGGAGGAGTTAGGTTAGTGACCGGGGTTATTGTTTGAATCAGTGTTCCTCTTTTTGAAAAAAGCACACTGGTGAATGGAAAACACTCACACACACATTAATCTGCTGTCTGACCCCTGACCTCTGACTCTTTTCATTCTCTGTGTTTATTGTCAAAGGGACTGAGCCTAACGTCCTGATCATATTCCTTTACTACTAAAATGTTGTTTTCCTGTAAGTATCAGTAGAAAGTTAAGTTTAAACATTGGCTTTTATAATTGTTATGCATTCAACGTTTTCTTCACACATTAGAACCACATGCATAACAACATTCCACAAATAACAACACATAAACATTATGCATTGGAATGTGGAATATGCAGAACATTAACCCGAGCAAAAAACTGTTTTAGAATTTTTTCCACAATATGTTCAGTGTTTCCCACAGAATTTGATTCTATTTGTGGGGGCACCGCACACAAAAAGAAAAGCCAAGGGCCCCTTAACCTATTCGGGTGGTCCACGCATCCACCCCCCCTCAAAAAAGACAATACATGCGAATTCATGGCTACTGTAGACAACTTTTTTGTTGCTCTGTGTTGCGTTGTTAATGAGTGAAACACACCGGAGTTGAGGATCTGTTGGGTTTATTCTCCCAAAAATATAATTTACAATTTAAGCATTTAGCAGACTTACAATGACCAATTACAGGGACATTCTCCCTGGAGTAACCGAGGGCTAAGTGCCTTACTCAAGGGCAAGTGGTGTTCAAGGCAGGATTTGAACTCGCAACCTTCCGATCATCAGCCCACCTCACTATCCATAAGACCACCAAAAAAAAAGAGTAATAAAAAAAAAGAAAGAGAAAAATAATAATAATATATATATTTTTTATGAGATCCATTTGTGGCGGACCTGATGTTTACAAACTAATGCATGTATTTCTTAAGTGTGCCATACTGCTTTGCATCCTAAAAGAATTGTTCCACACTTTGTAACCACTTACTCCTTAGAACATCTGGCTCTCAGAGCTTTCCCGGTGAAAACTGCTTCCAGCTTCCAGTAAGACTAAATAAAAACAATACATTATCCCAAACCCCAAAACAAATAGCTGAAATATAAGAAAAACATTGAGACATCGCAAATGGAGTCTCCCCCGTCGTGCGGGCCGGTTGAGAATGTCTGGCGGGCCGGATGTGGCCCGCGGGCCGCCAGTTGGTGGTCACTGGTTTACATGCATAAAAACCTTCATAACACACAAGGGGACGGGTATTATCCGGAAAAGCATGGGACCTTTAAAGATGTAATAGAATTACAGACGGCTTTAGTTATGCATAAAGCAAAAAACTGAATACTGCCAGAAAATCTACAAACAAATTTGTTTTAATTTCAGAGGATGAGCATCATAGGAGGAAATTACATTTTAAGCATCAGTTTGCACGTACTACTTTAAAGCAGATGTGTGTCTCTGTAGTTGGTGTAAAGAAGTGGAATTCTTTGCCGAATGATTTAAAAGGTTGTAAGAAAATGTTTAAAGAAAGCGTAATTAGATGAAGTTGATTTTTGATTGTGTTCTGTTTTTTGTCTCAGTATTTGTAAACAACTGTGACTGAAAGAATATTGCTTTTATTTGACTGGTTATTTCTTTTTTGTATTTGTTGTTATTTTTTTGTAAGAAGGGGCAGGTAAAGTAAGAGGTTGTTCTCCCTGCTCCTTTCCACCATGAGCTATAAAAAAAACAGTATAAGAGTACATGTTTTGTAAAGTGTACATGTTTTGTTTTAAAAATAACTGCCATGTGTGGAATAAACAAATCCCTCTTTTCTTTTCTTGTTTTTCTAATTCTTTTTTTTTTTAAAGCTACGGACCCAGAATCAGCCCTTCTATAACAGGACTGAAATACAAGGGTATGAGGCATGGCTAGAATCGGTGATCTGTTCAGTATTTTGAGCTAAACACTTCATAGACGTGTTTTTTATATTTTTCTAGTCATCTGAGACCTATAATATATGCCAAAAACTTTTATAATAGGAGCCCTTTAAAACTGAAAATAGGCAGATAAGTATGTTATCCATTCCAAAAGAGTGACCTAAAGATCGTGCAGACTGGCAGATGCTACCAGGTGAAAACACTTTAGGAAACTGGTTACAGACAGATTACAGATTTTAGAAAGAAAAGTCATAAGGCTAATGGCAACTTTGAGAAACTGACAATTAATCTGTTTTCTCATACAAACGGATAATGTCAGGTAAATTGAGGGGTGGTTCTTGACAAGAGTGTGCAAGAGTGAAGATCTGACGCAGATTACAGTAGCTGGCTCATAATTTGGTCATAAACAACCAAGTCTCTTTCTGTTCCTTGAATTTGTCAGACTATTATAGCATTGGCTCATAAGAGCAGAAATTCCAGAATCTTGTTGTCTCTTGTTAGACATATTCGTCAGCTTTTCAAGTCAACTACTTCTCTTCTTCACCATGAGATGTTTGTTTTTTTCCATTGTCTGGGCTTTTTTTTCTCCAAAACCCAGACAATGAGAGGCTTTTTTTCACACATTCGCATAATGGAACATCACAAAGACTTTATACGAGGGAGCTGGCAGGGTAAAAATCAGATTGATGTCCAGTTCAAATGATTCTGACATTTGCATTCTCAAATACTGGTCCACTGGGTAATGTTTGGATAGTTTTGGGCTGGCAGTGCAGTTGCTAAAGGGGATTTAGTGAACTTCAGCTATTTGTTTGATGGACAGAATAACTGAGCAACATTATCTTTTTAAGCCTCACAGAGAGAAAAATTATTAATATTTATCAGGAAACTGATTATTTATTTAGCAACAAAATACAAAAAGACGTATCTTTCTACTTTACATGTGGTTCCTTTGGAATAAAACATGTAAAGAAGGTGGGGGGGTTTGTAGGACAAAGGAAAGAAGTATTGGCCTTGTCTAGAATAGACACAATAAGCCTGTTGAGGTTATAAAAAAGGCTGATAAAACTCTCTTCACTGCGGACAAATACACAAACACAAACCCAGGGAGTATAGAAGACGAGCTTTCTCCTGTGTAGTTATTCATTCAAACTTCAAATGTTTCTGCACTGCTGCGTAACAACGTATAGGATATGTATATCCTGAGTCCCTGCTGCTATGATTATTTTATTAGCATTGAATTAAAAGCCTAAACTGGACAAGCAGTGCCCCTTCTTCAACCTTGTTAGCAATGGTCTTGTCTTTATCACAAATGTAAATTGAATCTCTGGGTAGACCAAATAAAGGGGGCAACAGACATGGACGCGGGAAGGGGGGTGCTGAGGGCGCTGCAGCACCCCCTAGCGGCAGGCAGGGGGTGCGGAACTCCCCTGTCTGAATTATTATTCGACGTTATTGCTGCTCCCGCTGTGCATAATCTGTGTAATATGTAGCCAATAAATTCACATTGTTGGTAACATAATATTTTGGCCTGCCCCGAATGTTTTTTCTGTAGCCCCGGACAATTCTACCTCAATAATATAATACATTAACCATGCTTTACGTGAACCTCATCGTGTGTGTGTGTGTGTGTGTGTGTGCTGTGTGTGTGTGTGTGTGTGTGTGTGTGTGTGTGGTGTGTGTGTGTGTGGTGTGTGTGTGTGTGTGTGTGTGTGGTGTGTGTGTGTGTGTGTGCGGGGAACTAGCGCATTTAGTGTGGAGTGAGAGAGGGAGAGATGGAGAGAGAGAGAAAGGGACCGGTGCCAGCAGCAGGGGACCGTGTTGTTAGCATCTGGTTAGCTTGCTGCACTAACGGACATAAGGAGCTGTTTGTTTCACAACAAGCTGGAGGAGAGTCCTCTCTTCTCAGACTGAGAGACTCAGGTGAGCTAAAGGACTCTCTGAGTGTTTAGATAGTTAACTTTAGTCCTAAGTTATCTCAGTGGGTCTCAAACGGTTTGGTCACAAATTATTCAAAAGATTATTCCGAGGCACACCTTGATTATGATCATTATAGTTATAAAAAAAATAAGAGAATAAAGGAAAAACAGTTATGAAATACTATATGGCAGTAAAACAAGAATACAGTTTGAAAGGGGAGTGATTTGTAAAAATATCCATAAAGAAAAAGAACATCTGCTTACAGTTGTGTTTCATCTGGGTGTTGAGAGATGTATCCATAGATCTC
>NW_027639644.1:0-16486 GCF_949606895.1 Notothenia rossii
ATTTGCACTTATATCTGAAAAAAGGTTTAATTTTGGCACATTTTGACTCGAAAACTGTTATTACTATGGTGACACCTCTTCCTTAATCTTCAGCTTCTCACGAGGAAGAAACTGGAGCGAACAGAATGATCCAGTTTCTCTCTAGGTCAGAAAATATAAATGAGTTGAATCAGACGGATAAAGTTACAGATGATGAAGGACCTGATGTTCATTTTGTAGAAGAGACATATTAACTCCGTCTGATGGTTGCTCTTATCGTGTTTACCTGCTGCTTATTAACTGTTGTCTTTGTTTGTGGTGAAGGGAGGAACTCCTTTTATTTTTCTGGCACACTGAATATTGAAAGGATTGATTCTTTATTCTCGAGAGATCTATTTTTCCATTTGACAAATGTCTGTATTTTTTTCTACTATAAAATCAAACATTCTGCTTGAGTGTTTCCGATTGGAAAATAAATCATGAAAAATTAACCGTCTCTGATTTGTCTTTTAAAGAGTTTGATTTTAAAGGCAGTTTCCTGAACTACTGTGCACTGTTTGTAGCTCAAACATGAGAAAAACGGTCTGTATTTTGGAGACTATCTTCAGCTGTGGATTAATACACATTTAGGGATATTAGTATTTAATACAAGGCTTAGTTGAATGCTGGATTCTGATTGGTCAATTCGGACATTTTAGAATCAAGCGTATTGCCAGGAAAGTTTACACATACAAGGAATTTGCTTTGGTGTCTGGTGGTGCGAACTTAAACAATCTATGAGAATAAGTTGTAAAAATATAATATAATATAAAAAAATATTTTTAACAAACTATTCGGCATAAAAAAATGCATACTAGAGAAAAGTATTTACACCAAATGTTATATAAACATAAAGAATGTTAAAAGCTAAAAAACAAAAACACATAGTTCAGAGGTTATCAATACTCGATAACACACCGCAGCTAAGCTCAATATTGACCGTTGCTAAGGAGAATCAAGGGAGAAGGAAAAAGGTTGAATGGAGAGAAACTCCTTCTGGACGGAAGTTTGGTATTTTAGCTTTTGCAAACCATTTTCATTCACAAAAACCTATTTAACACGTAGTGTGTAGGAAAGGGGAAACCCCAAAAGCAGAATAGGGCCTCGTTCGTTCTTAAAATGATTGTTGTTTAGTGTTAACGTGTGATTTCTTAAAGTAATACCTTTTATATCACTAACTCACCCGGTTACCTTGCATTTACAAAAATAAAGTTCACTGTGTTCAAACAAGAACTGTTTGTCCCTCCAAGTTAACACTGGGTGAATCATTTATCAACAAAGATATTTTAAGTACGAAGTATTCTTATATAGAGAAAACCTACGTGCTTTCTGCAGGCGATAGCACAGCTGACATGGATCCAAATAAATATAAGCCAGAATCTTCCTACGGTTCTGCTTGCAAAGTTTAATACATCACTATACATTTGTCTTCTTAACGCAAAAAAAGTAAACCATTAAAAAATGAAATCATAAGTACAATACACGCTCAGCATTTTGTACAGGTATGCCCCAAGCATCCACGTGACTCGTTGCAACTCAGGTTTGTGTTAAATATATATACACTGTATGTATTTATATATATTTCAATATAGTCATGACATCTGTACAGAGGGAATCAGGCTACAAATAATAACTTTATTGTTCTGTTTTTAATATTTCAATAACAGGCCACTGTGGAAATGTAGACATCGTACAGTCAAGTCTTGTGTAGTCCGTTCAGAAGGCTTAAAGCAACATGTTACATGCTTTGGCTGTAAAACAAACTCCTTGCATTAATAATAATAACAATGGTTTCAATTTGAATAATATACACATACACAGAAAATTGTACATCATGTGTTTGATATCCTGCCAGATGTGTGTTGCTTAGAGGTCTAGCGAGATAGCTTCACATTTTCTGCAACTTATGACACATGAAGGAGCAATGTCAGCCGTGCTCCAAACTCTTTCTGAAAACACAAGGGGGCATTTTACAAACAGCAGCAGATGGGGAGGGGGGCAGGATGGCAAGTAAGCAAACAAGGCTACATGCCACAGCTTGTAGCAACACCTCCTGGAGCATTAAAGGCAACAAAATACAAATAATAATAAAATAATGTATTCAATTCCAAGGAAGAGGACTAATGTCAGAGGCCTGGTCGCCACATCAGATAGAGGAATGCCAGTTTTAAGAGTCAGGGTGTATACACAAACAAAGTCAAAGCAAACTGCGCTCATTCATGACCTTTATTTCACTTGGCTCATGGTTTTAATCCTCTCCCATCACTCAGAGCTTCACAACGTGCTCTCATTCAGAAACACTCTTCAAGTTCAAGTAAAAACACAGCCAGCGCTCTCCTGTGTACAGATCACAGCAAGCACACGGGGTTTGTCTGAGCTGTATTAGCATATGTTTATCAATGAGCATCATAATATATTGACAGAAAAAAAAAGAGCATTACGTTAGATGTGGGATGCAGCTATTTAAAAAAAAAAAAAGTAAACAAAGACTGCTCTGATCATTCCCAGGAAGCACGGTCGGACCCAAAGGTGAGTTTCACTTTCTTTCACAGTTTCAGCGCAATCGGTGGCAAAGCAAGAATTTCATGCAACTTGGTCAATAAAACCATGATTTAGTTTATCCAATGAACAGATAGAGAAATACAAGATCTCGTCTGTGTGCTGTTATTTGTGTCATTTTCTCTCACCATTCACCTTCATGGGATAAGACGCTCAAGCCAGGGTGAACACGGAATGATAGGGAAAAAATAAATAAAGCAAAACAGGATAATATAATCAAAGCTTCAGCATCATACTTAATGTAGTTTGTAATCTGATGTTATTTAACTCTGCACGTGCAATTTGGAGAGGAACAATCAGGATACAGCTATGACCGCAGTGCTCTCGCTGCACTATCAGGAAGGAAAACACTGGAGCGGGGTCTGAGTGGTTGTTGGAGTGTGTCTCGGCCTGTGTGTGTGTGTGTGTGTGTGTGTGTGTGTGTGTGTGTGTGTGTGTGTGTGTGTGTGTGTGTGTGTGTGTGTGTGTGTGTGTGTGTGTGTGTTAATGTTTAAAGCGTGACTCTGTACAATGATCTGAAATTATTAACAACAATTCAAGTAAGGCAACATGTTGAAATGAGATGAACGGAATGGATCCTGTATGTTTGACTTCTATTTCATTTTGAAATGGTGGCGTTTGCATGTGATGTGGGTTCACAGAAGAGTGGAGCATTGTGGGTAAAGCTGGGCTCTGAAACTGTAACACTGAAAGCGTCTGTGTGTAAAATGAATTAAAAAGCCTCAAAAGCACAGGTTGCGTTTTGGTGAGGGAACACGTTTTGCTAAATCCTACGGAAAGTGAAAGGAGCTTTTGAATGCAGTGTTAAGCTTCGAGCACACACACCTCCACGCAGAGCTGACTGTTGTCCCGGGCCTGGCTGGCTCCCCCACACACACACACACACACACACACACACACACACACACACACACACACACACACACACACACACACACACACACACACACACACACACACACACACACACACACACACACACACACACACACACACACACACAGCCTGACCCCGGAGGTGATCCGTATGTAAACTTTGTCACTCGGTGTTTGTGGCGTGGTTCAGTGCGGGTGCTTGGCGTAGGAAAATACCAGCGAGTTCACTAAAGTGGAAGAAGTGGTGAAGCTGTTGTGGTTGGCAGTTTTACTGACATTCAGTATGCTCTACTTGAATAGTGTGTGTGTGTGTGTGTGTGTGTGTGTGTGTGTGTGTGTGTGTGTGTGTGTGTGTGTGTGTGTGTGTGTGTGTGTGTGTGTGTGTGTGTGTGTGTGTGTGTGTGTGTGTGTGTGTGTGTGTGTTTTTGGACAGAGAGCATTTGGCAGAAAGCGTACAACCAGTGATTTCTATTTAAAAAGAGTCCAGTGTGTTTACACGGCGTCTCCTCTCCCAGACCAGGCTGTCCGTTGGGTGTTGTAGTGCAGGACGGTGCAGAGAGGACATCAGTAGTGCTACAGAAAGAGCCCAGGAGACGCTGGGTCTTCAGTTTTTCAGCCATCTTTGATCTCTTCCAAAATGCAGCTTAACAAGTCTGCTTAACATTTTTCAGGCTGATAGAGAGTGGTTAACAAATCCCCACACATTTGGCGGATGCTGCTGGGGGCTGGGTGGAAGAGAGTCCATGGCACTGATTCTCCATCTCACTCACTTCTTTATGCGTCCAAATCAGCTCCACTAAAGTCCTGCTGAGGCCAAAAGAGAAACTTTGACCTCTGGTAGAAGCTTGTAGTTCACCTGCGTCCAGATGAGGGTTCCTGTGACGGGCAGCTCCAACAGGTTTGTGCCACTGGGTGAGGCCCGCTGCTCTTTATCCATCACACTCATCTGAAGAGTCACTGAAGGAGAACAAAGACATTATCAAGTCGGGTCAGAACCTGAACCGGTGCACTCTCCTCCCCATCAGGAGCTGCTCTCCTGCAGTCATGACCCAGAGGGATTATGGGGGAAACAGGGCAGAACATTGTGGAGTTTGGGGAAGCAGGAGCAGGACAGACGAGGAAAAACGAGGACGTGGGCAGTGCTTGGGGCACAGCTCTGGACGGGGGGACAGGAGATTGAAAACAGTCGCCCCCCCCCCCTGCAGACAAACACGGATCCTCCTCTACGGCTGGAGGCGGATGAGAAGGTAGAAGAGAAGGAGGAAAAGAGCAGGGAACAGTGCAGAGGTTTGTCGGGGGACGGCGAGGAGGCACTTACTTGTCCTCAGTGTGCTGGGGGACGGCGGCGGCGACCAGCGCTGCGCGGTACTGCAGCAGCACCCCCCGCACGCTCTTCACAAAGCCCTTGGAGAGCGGGAAGAGCGGGAAGCCGAGGTCCGGGTACCCGCCGCCCTCCGGGAGGAAACTCCTGTAGCTCTTTCTTCGTTTCTTTGGTCGCACCACCGGCTGGCTTCCCACGGAGCCCGTCCCTCCTGCGCCGGCCGGGGCGGGCTCTGACGCAGGGCCGCGGACCACCGAGCCCGTCCTGGTCTCCACGCCGGCAGAGGAGACCCCCTGCTGGCTGTCGCAGTCTGAGTTCTGGCTCAGCTCCTGCTGAGAGGCGGCTGTGGTGGAGGGGCTCAGCCCTGAGTCCTCCAGCTCCTCCTCTATAATACTGGTCACTCCTTTTCCTGCGACCCCCTCCTCCCCAGGCTTACTGGGACTGCTGTGGGCCACCGCTACGGGCCCCTGCTCGTCCAGAGGCTCCACTGATGAGGGTCGGTGGGCTCTGGAGGCCATGTGCGCCGCCTGCCCCCGCTCGGCGCCTTCGTGCAGCTCCAGCCACGCCTCCAGCCGGTAGACGAGCCGCCAGCCGTTGGAGGCGAAGTGCTCCTGGATCTCCTGCTTGAAGACCTCCACCGGGTGCTGCAGCAGCTGCGTCATCGTCTGCACCATCTTGATCAGGGCCATCTCGTTGTAGCAGCGGCTGTTCTCGTATCCTTCCTGAAGGCCTCGGTCGCTGTCGAAGCCTGCCTCGTTATAGTACGGCTCGTTGACCAGGATAAGGCCTGAAAAATACAAGAGACGGCAAACAGCACAAGGAGGTTCAGAGGAGATTTCACTGTGTGGTGAAGGACCTTTTCACTTAAGAAATACACATTTCAGCTGGTCGTAGTTAAAAAGAGAAGTACCCCTAAAGTAATCCATAATGCCATAAATCACTTATTTGATACCCTAATTCAATACCCATCATGTGAAAGAAAGCATTTGGTTGCACAAAATACCGCGAGCAAACCTTACCTATCCAAAAGAAATTCAGACAAAAACATTTTTAATTCGTAAAATATTTATATATATTGCACTTCAGCACAGTGCATTAGCTGCTGGGGAACTAGACCTATCATGTGTCACATTAGATTGTCATGGAAGTACGCTAGTGATGATTGGCTGTAAGCAAAACCACACTAAAGTGCCCATCTGGGTACAAAAAGGATCAAACGAGGACGACAAGAGAAGTTTAAACTCTTATTGTTACTGGGTTGGTTAATAAAGTTATTCAGTATCAACACCCAGTCCTGTTGAATCCTAGATACAGATTTGGTTTGACGAAAAGTAGGGGGGTGTGTGTGTGTGTGTGTGTGTGTGTGTGTGTGTGTGTGTGTGTGTGTGTGTGTGTGTGTGTGTGTGTGTGTGTGTGTGTGTGTGTGTGTGTGTGTGTGTGTGTGTGTGTGTGTGTGTGTGTGTGTGTGTGTGTGTGTGTGTGTGTGTGTGTGTGTGTGTGTGTTCTTACCTTGTATAGAGATGAGGACTTGCAGCAGACTGGACTTGCTGGTCCATCTCTCAGTGCCCTGTGGATCATCACAAACATTGATAATCATTAATCCCATTAACAATTTCTATTCAAATGTAATATATCACTTAATGTTGATTTTAGTGAAATAATGATTGATATTTTTCATCATTTAAAAGCCTTCAAATATGTTTTTTTGTCTAACTTATCAATTTATTGCCCAATCATTTAACAACAATCTGCGCTACATTTAGTAACTATAACTGCAGTTTTGACACAAAGCTTTCCAAATGCAGCTATGCATTTCTAATCAAGTCTGGTTAGAAAGAGACTTAGTGCGTTGCTTTATTTATGGTACACACAGACCTGTAAACCTGCAGGTTGTCTCTCTTTAAGTGATAAGAAGAACTGATAGATGTTTATACGTGACCCAGCAGAGCAGCACTCACCTTTCCGATCCAGGTTCCCAGCAGGCTGACGCACACCTTGCCGTTGTCGTAGAGGTTGGGGTTGAGGCGGCCGCTGCACTGCGAGAGGTAGCGGAACAGAGGCGGCACCGAGGGGTAGATGTTGGGCAGCTGGATGTCAAACACGAACAGACCGTCCTCATAGGGCGTCCGAGTCGGACCTTTGATCAGAGCCGAGAACAGGTCCTGTGTGGAAGAAGGGAAAGAACATATCAAGATTTATGATGCATGCAGGCAGTATCTCTGAGCGAGAATATGATGAAGAGCAAAGGAGACAGCTTCTACCTCGAGGTTAATCATGTTTTAAAGGTCCCATGTCATGGCCATTTCCACTGATCATAATTCCATTGTTGAGGTCTACTAGAATAGATTTATATTGTGCAATTTTCCAAAATCACTTTGGTTTCTCATACAGCATCTCTGTAAACTACATGTATTCACTGAATTTCACTCTCTGCCTTTAACGGCTTGTTGTAGCTCCAGTAGCTCCAGCCCCCACCCTCCCTGTGAGCACAGTGTGCTCTGATTGGTCGGGACGTTGTGAATCGCGCTGAGCTCCGTGGAGGTGTGGTTTCCTTGTTTAGCGATACACAGCGAAACACAGCCAAACTCACCCTGAGCACACACAAAGTCACAGCCGAAGTAAAAACAATAAGTGTGGCTTGATATTGAGTAAGAAAAAGGTTGATAAACGCTGTGAGAATGGGTCTGCAGAGAGAATCCCAACTGTCTGTTATCAGCCTGCAGCCGGGGAGGAGAGATCAGCAGAGCTGCATGCACTGAGTGTGTGTGTGTGTGTGTGTGTGTGTGTGTGTGTGTGTGTGTGTGTGTGTGTGTGTGTGTGTGTGTGTGTGTGTGTGTGTGTGTGTGTGTGTGTGTGTGTGTGTGTGTGTGTGTGTGTGTGTGTGTGTGTGTGTGTGTGTGTGTGTGTGTGTGTGTGTGTGTGTGTGTGTGTGTGTGTGTGTGTGTGAGGAAGTCCGTGGATTGGTCAATTTGGACCAATCAGCGGGGGCTTAACGTAACGGCTCCGCGGACGTAACGTAACGGCTCGACGGATTGGTCCATTTGGTTCCGGGTACCGCGTGACGTTAAGCCGTACCCGGAAGAAACATTGGACAATGACGTATCAGTGACAAATCTCTAACGAGGCGTTTGGGAAGTTATTTTCTGTGTTAGAGTTTTACTTGCTACTAGGGATGCCAGAAACTGACCATGATCAAAATCGAAAATCGGACAGCCCTGGCGAATAATAATCGATTATTCGACGCCCACGCGGAGACTGTAACGAATATTCGAATAATCACTGGCATCCCTACTCGCTACAGGGTGTACTTTGAGGGTTTTTGACTCTGCAGACCGTTTAACTGCATAAACACCTTCATAACACACAAGGGGACGGGTAATAACTAGAAAAGCATGACATGTGACCTTTAAATTAAATCAATACTCTTTTATACATAAACCCCTTCTGCTGTGCAAACACAGAGGGTCCTACTACGTTTCTTTGGTCCTACATTCTGGTGTTGTTGTTTTTAAGTCCTCTCAAAAGTTGCATAACTTATAATATATGATTTGACTAATGTTGTGGAATAATCTTCAGGATTCATTTCTAAGCGTGTGGTCACAGCTGTATCTGTAGAGAATTCTGCATCAGAAATGTTAGTTTGTGAACACAAGTATGCATTTTGGCTCTGCTTTTAAACTCAAAGCAGTTTGTAAATGTGAGTATCTGCATCGTCGTAGATTTTAAATATTCAATGCAGAGATTGTTCTCAAAGCATGATATACACTCACAGGCTATGAAAGTATTTCTGGACATCATTTTACAAGCTTAACATCTTTTTGTAACATCGTTTGTAATATTTGCAACTATAAAGTCAATAGTGGCCAGACAAATGTAGTAACTGTTACTGCTGCTTTGAACCCACCATGCGATCTTCAAATGTTTTGACCATGATGCCGTCCGGCAGGGACGTTGCGAGCAGAGCCATTTCCTTCCTCACTGTGCTGAAGAACTTCTTTGCCTCCGCTGGCTGAAACTCCATTTTATAAAACGATTGTGTGTCTGATAAGATGAACAGAGAGAGATGAGACATACAAAGATTAAATATAAACACAGAAAGAAATAGAAACTAAGGAATACAACTTTTGTGTTCAGGGAAGCTAAAGGATGTGTGTGTGTGTTGGCCTCAGTTTGACAAAACCCTCTCTACATGTCTCACCTGGGGCCCACTCCAGCACAGAGAACACCTCCCCCCTGGCGCTGGTGAAGGTGACGCCGGGCTTCCCTCCGCTCTGCTGGCACAGTACCGGGGTGTCACTGAGAAATTCACTGGGCCACTCCCCTCCTCCCACCGGGGTCTGAGGGTCCTGCTGAGGCTTCTCCTCTCCCGCTCGCTCTACCTGAACAGACACACATCGGCACGTGAGACACACCAACGATGCACTTCCACATCCATATGGACTGCACTGGCAGTGTTGTAGATGTATTGAGCTAACCTCTGTCGCTGCTCCAGCGCCCCCTGCCTCCACCACAGCCTCCATCTTCTCCTCCTCCACGATGGCGACGTTGTCCAGCGTCTTCCTCAGGTTCTCCTGCAGCTTCTTGATGTCGTCCAGGAAACGTTTCTCCTTGGTCGGCTTCTCTGGTACGGTGGGCGTCACTGAGCTTGCTACGCTGGTGGTGGAGGCGGGTTCAGCGGAGGTCGGGGAGGTGGGAGACCCTCCGGTCCAGAGCTGCTCCACAGTCATGTTCTTCAGGCTCTCCAGGATCTTCAGCGCCTCCTTCAGCTCCCTGAAGCCCCGAGAGGAACCCTCTTTACCGGGCTTCTCCGCTCCGTTCACAGCTCCTGGAGTGGTTCCTAGGCAGGGAGAAATAACACGTTTATTACATTCTGAGCATATTTAGAGTTGGGAACAAATGGTTGTAGAATGGTTATACGTCGAAGCATCACATTTAGTTTGAATCCCAATTTCGTTTCAATCCCAATTTCATTTCTGGTAATCAAGTTATTTGTTGTTTTAGATTCAAGAAAACAATGGATGTCCATGGCAAAGAGGAAGAGGCTTTATCAGGTCAGGATAGACAGGCTGGTTGGTAGGATCAACTTAATGGCTTTGATTTGGGGGGGGTTTTACGATAATAAAAAAAAACTAAACCTAGAAACATTTAATCGTCAAATTAAGTTTCCCTCAAAACCTAATTGACATTGCAGTTTGCGTTGCATGGGAACCGTATTTTTAGACAACCAGATGGGTTTGCCTACTGTAGGTTGATGATTAGTTTTTATTTATTTTATTCATTTATTTAACAGGGACATTAATTAACATTTCTGTAAATGTGCCAGAGTTAGCCAAGAGGCTATTTTTCATCTGTAGTCCCAGAACAGATTTTAAAAGTCAACCTAAAACACATTTCATTTTAAACAAGTACATACAATACATTTAAAACATGGAACACACATTACTGGAATACTTAAATATATCATTGTGTTCTGACATGGAATCTGCAATGTCTAGGTGTTCATTTCCTTAGATTTTGAAATGTAGCAATATCCATTTATCATTTTACTGTAAAAATGTATTCTTTGTGGTTTGCAATTAAATGCTAATCAATCGTTTTGTATAAAAAAGAAATCCTATGTGTGCCTAAAGATATACATTTCACTTTTTTTAGAGTGGCCATCAGCCGAATGCCGACACAAGATTCAGGATAATTAATGGTTTGCACTCTGGAGTCAACAGTATTCCCTTAAAGGCCCCATGTCATGGCCATTTCTACTGATCATAACTCCATTGTTGAGGTCTAGAATAGATGTATATTGTGCAATGTTCCAAACTCACATTGGTTTCTCATAAAGCATCTCTGTAAAGTATGTGTATTCACTCTGTGTCCTAAACGGCTTGTTGGAGCTCCCGACATAGGACCTTTAACACGAACAATATTATAAATATTTTTTTTAAATAGTCCGCCCACCTCCAGCAGAAGCAGGGCTCGCAGCAGCTACAGACGCCTCCCCCTCCTCTCCAGTGGCCCCTTTAGAGGGGCTGGTGACCCCAGCTTTGCCTCCCTCTAGAGGGGGGATGATGAACATTGAGGATCCGGTGGTGGTGGGGGTGGGGGTTACTGTGTCGGTGGCGTCTGTGTTGTGGATGTGGCTGTCGTCCTCCGTGGTGAGGCCGTTGTCCGTCTCCCAGCTGTCGCTCTCGTCCTCCCACTCCTCAGTGGACAGCACGCTGCTCGTCTCCTCCACCGAGTCGTAATCCGTCTCCTCGATCTCAGACTCCACGTTGTAGAGGTGCTGAGTGTGTGATTGTTAGGAGACATTTGTTAGCAACATTTCTAGAATAAAAGATTATATTTGACTAAAGATAAACATTAACCTGTGGCAGGACGATGGTCATGGAGTTATCCGCCCACACCACCTCCACCTTGCTGCTCACATCCACCCGGGACACCTGGCCCACCGACGTCTGAGAGGAGGGTTATAAAGAGAAACGAGCATTATCAGCTAAACCAAACACGTTATACACATGATTGCTTTTATCTTTCATAGACACTCTGGATATTATGCCTAACAGATCAGATGACTGAGTCCTTTTTATTCTTATTGTAAGAATACTTTTGCTTACAGTTTTCTCTTATTATTATTTGTTTCGATTTTTTTTTTTTTGTATGCCTAATTGTGTTTCTTACCTGAGGTCGAGGCGGGATGGGGATGTTTAAAATAGAAAACTGAAAGTGAGCATTATGTTTCTGTCCCTTTCTTATTCTGTAATTGTATATTTTGTACTTTTAATGCTCAATAAAATATATATATATATATATATAAAAAAAGTTAGATTGCAGTGTTTATAACTCCATAATAATAATAATATTAATAATACTACTACAATGGAAATGTTTGATTCCTTTTGACGTAACATATGGTTACATGTCCAGCCCTTTTCTCACCTCATTCTCACAGTCGTTGTTTCCGTTCTCCGAGTTCCATATTCTGATGACGATGTCTGTGGTGCGGAAATGGAAATCTGGATGATCGGTGATGTCGTACACACTGACATCCTCCTCCATACCAAAAACCTGGAAGAAAAACAAAAATGTTCTGCATTATTTGATTTATACGACAGCATCAAGTTGAATTGACACGTACAGCAACACAAGAAGATCTAATGACGGTACACAAAGGAGTGTAGTGAGGTTGATGTCGTTAAAACATACAGCTTTTCATACCTGCGTAAAAACACCTCACCCCTAAATGATCATTTGATCATTTGTTTATCAAGGCCTTCGCTGCGTTTGTTTCAGCCTGGATTCTTTGTTAAATCCCAAAATGGAGAACACTCTTGCTGAATTGAAAATAAATGAGGGTCGCATTTCACAACAGCAAAGCAATGTGGTAGAGTTTGTTAACTGATGTTTTTATAATATTTTGCTACTTTTAGAACTAAATATAGTTGTAACTATATCAATTCATTGGGATTGTTCTTCCAGGGTGATTCATTGATGTATAATCGGTCATTTTTAGTCATTCTTAAAAGGCCCCCTTTCCTCCCTCTATAAAACTGTCAATCTCTCTGTTGTCTTGTTTCCCTGACTGACCTCCACGTCGTCGCTGCTGGAGTTGAGTTTGATCCACTTGACGACACATGTTCTGCCTTTGTGATCACCGGATTGGATCACACCGTACACCCCCGGGTCCTGGAGGGCTTGGGCTGAGAGAGCACACACACACACACACACACATATCAATTAGAGATACAACAAAAGGCCTTAAAAAAAAGGTAAAGATTTACAACAGACATTTTTTTATGAAAGGAAATGACCACTTCAGATAACAGCCTTATCATAAACTATATATATATATTTTAGTCCATTTCAAACACACATTGTCTTGGCATATTTGAAATGACCTAGATGCTTTAGGTACTAGGTGACCTATATAATAAATCTCATGGCGGTCCAAAGGGACAGAATTCTGACACACAGTGTGTCTTCCCTGGTCTGAATGAGGAAAATAGAACAAAGTAAAACAACCAAATTCTCCATTGAGCTGATTTTCCTTACGTCTTTTGTCGACTACGAAGTCCCCGGGACAAAACTCGTGGCTGTCGAGGTGCTGGATGGGGATGAGCTCGTTTGATCTGATCCTTTTCTCCAATCGCCCGTCCTTCCACATCACATCAGACGTGGTCTTGGTTGATACAACTTCCACTGCAACCCTGTTCACACACACACAAAGGGAACAGTGTTATATAATATTAGAAGTCTACTTGTTTTGCTAATGTCATTTTTTACATTACCTACCGATCCATAAATGTTATGCTTAATAAACAAATAATAATTTAACCGAATCTCTTCCAATTGCCCGTTACATTTAAATCTTCCAAGACAAGTGGACCGGAACCAATTCTTTCTAACGGAAGCTCTGAGAGGTAGAGGGTTTGAATGGATGAAACCATTAGTAAATTAATTTAGAAAGGCATCAAAGATACAGCGGAGAAGGAAAAAAGACACAAATGCTGTCTGTACGGCTGCTAACCCACCGGTCACCAGGCTTGAACTCGCGGGAGAACTTGGTCCTCTTCTTCTTGTGCTTCCTCTTCAGGTTCCGGATGGAGAGAGGGACGCTCTTCTTGCGGTTTGCTCCCAGACCGCCGCTCTGAGAGGAGGCTGTGGAGCTGGCCGATGACGTTAGAGAGCTGCAACCAGGATTACAGTCACAGGTTCATGTATCATTTCATTACACCAACAGCACACACACAGAAAGGATAGTTTGAGTTTAAGATGGTCCTCTTAAGTCAGACAAAGACCCTTCAAAGTCCAAACCGATAGATATTCAGTCTAAAATCATGGAGTAACCTCTGAACACCTGCAAACATTTAGCAGAGAGAAGCTTGAACCAGAGAATTCTAGGTCGTTTTACTGAAAAACTTCAAACATTAAGCAATAATCTAAATTGTGATGCAAATTATTTTCTTTTAATCAACTATAAGCCCCGTTGTTTAAGCTATACTGTTCTGTACACAGAGGAAAATAGGCTGATTCTACATTAGTCAAAAAACGGAACTGTAGACATACACTGAACAAAAATATAAACGCAACACTTTTGTTTTTGCTACCATTTTTCATGAGATGAACTCAAAGATCTAAAACATGTTCTATATACACAAAATAACCATTTCTCTGAAATATTGTTCACAAATCTGAAAAGATCTGTGATAGTGAGCACTTCTCCTTTGGCGAGATAATCCATCCCACGTCACAGGTGTGGCATATCAAGATGCTGATTAGACAGCATGATTATTGCACAGGTGTGCCTTAGTCTGGCCACAATAAAAGCCCACTCTGAAACGTGCAGTTTTGCTTTATTGGGGGGGTCTGGGGGGGTCCGAAAACCCTAGGGTCAAACCCTAACCCTAACCCCAACATGTCGCCCATCTCCTTCGCATAGAGTTGATCAGGTTGTTGATTGTGGCCTGTGGAATGTTGGTCCACTCCTCTTCAATGGCAGTGCGAAGTTGATGGATATTGGCAGGAACTGGAACACGCTGTCGTATACGCCGATCCAGAGCATCCCAAACATGCTCAATGGGTGACATGTTAGGGTTAGGGTTAAAACTGACTGGTTTTCAGACCCCCCCCAGACCCCCCCAATAAAGCAAAACTGCATGTTTCAGAGTGGCCTTTTATTGTGGCCAGCCTAAGGCACACCTGTGCAATAATCATGCTGTCTAATCAGCATCTTGATATGCCACACCTGTGAGGTGGGATGGATTATCTCGGCAAAGGAGAAGTGCTCACTATCACAGATATTTTCAGATTTGTGAACAATATTTCAGAGAAATGGTTATTTTGTGTATTTAGAAAATGTTTTAGATCTTTGAGTTCATCTCATGAAAAATGGCAGCAAAAACAAAAGTTTTGCATTGATATTTTTGTTCAGTGTAATTACTGAGAAATAATTGTAATAATCTAACACCCAATACATGTATAATATAAAATGTATATATGAACAGACCAGGTATCGTCAGTGTCCTCTGCAGCCTCGTCATCAGCGTCTTGCTCGCCGTGTTCAGCCGAGCTGTCGTTGGGGTTCTGGGAGTCCGCAGGGTTCTGACCCGGGACCACGTGGCCGTTGTTGTTGTTGGGATTAGACGGGTCGGCCTGCTCCGATTTCTGCTCCCCTGGTAAGAGGTATAACAGGAGTATACATGAACACTGGTATAAACTTAAAAAACTATATTATATATTTTTAAATATGGTTTTACACAGAGAGAGGCAGGGTGCAGTATGTTTCTGACCTGAAGCATAGTGGACCATGTCTCTCTCTCTCTCTGTAAAGCCATATCAAAAATAGAAGTAGGTTTTTCACTTATGTCCTTTGATTTGTCAGAGGCTGATGAAAAAATCTAATATGATTTTCACCACAGATCCATTTGTGGAAGGATTGTGTTATGTCTCAAACTTTAAATGACTGCTTTGCTTTACATGGAGTCACTTCTCACTTGCTTTTGGGAAGATGTTATTGGTTATTTGTGTTGTAGTGTTGCAGTTGAGTTCTTATTAGCACATCACTGAGTGTTCTTGGCTGAGGGAAATTCTCCAACATTTGAGTCGCGCTGAGCTACTAATAGAGACCATCCTGACAACATTAGAGAGCAGAAGTGTGTGTGATTCTGTGTTTTCTCTGCTGAGTAATGTTTGGCACCTTGTGCGTCAGCGTTCTCCGTCTTTTTCCCCAAATCTTTCTTGAACATCCTTTTCAACTGCAAGCGGCACACCATCACACGACACACAAACACACAGAGGGAAAGTTTGAAGATTATAAAAAATAAACTTGCACTTATACTGTGAAACAATACTGAAGTTCTCTGCACCAAATACCACAGAGGATTAAACATTCAAGGACAACTTTCTCAAAATACAACAGCACCGAGATCCCCCTCTGCTCATTCACTTCTTGTGTAAAACAGCTGGTTTATTTGTTAATAAGCTACCGAGGAGATAACAGCCGCATCAACCTACACTCTGACAACAAGTAACAAGCACTTCAGATACTGTAATAGAACAATCTATACTACATGACATATACATGTATCTATACTATGACATGGATAACTGAGTACATGTACAGTACTTAAGGATACGTTTTAGATACTTGTATTTTCATTTTATGCTACTTAATACTTCTCTGGAATTTGGACCTTTGCACTTCTGACTTATAATACATTATTATACACGGAAACCATTATGATTTAGCTCATTCGAAACAATGTTAAACTTGATTTACTCCTTGGTTGAATTTGAAAGCTCCTTGGCAGTGTCTGAGTTACAAATAAGCCGCACCTTTACCATCAACATCAAACTAATGTAGGTTTTTTCCAATAATAATTATAATTTAAAATAATGTTTTGTAACTTTGAGTATATTTGAATGCCAATACCTTTGTTCATGTACTTAAGCACCATTCTGAATGTCGTACTTTTACCTGAGTATTTATACTTACCAAGTAAAATACCTTAACACTTCTTGCACAACAAGAGATACATGAACACATGTATCACATTTTATTGTCACCTTTCTGGCCACGGGGTCTTCAGGCAGGACAGGGGCACCCTCGGGTCCTTCACAGGTGATGCGGGTGGCGTCCCCCTTGGCGGGGAACACATACAGGGCCCGTTCTCCCAGCTGCCTCTGGGTGTGGTCGTAGTATCCTAGACGACGCACCCTTCAC